>NC_081183.1:172225116-172420116 GCF_029867415.1 Vicia villosa | reverse complement strand
TGGATTTTGAAACCCCTTACAGAAAACTAGCACCGCGCGTGTTTGATGGTGATAACTATCACATATGGGCAACAATAATGGAGGCTCACCTAGAAGTAAATGACCTCTATGAAGATGTTGAGGAAGACTAAGAAGTTCTTCATTTACCAAACAATCCAACTAATGCTCAAATAAGAAATAACAAGGAGAAGAAAGCAAGAAAGTCAAAGGCAAGAGCCACTTTATTTGTTGTTGTCTCACAAGACATTTCGAGAATCATGACGATCAAATCAGCATTTAAAGTTGGAATTTCTCAAGGATGAATATGAAGGAGATGAAAGAATCAAGGGAATGCAAGCAATGTATCTGGTTCAAGAATTTGAGATGCAATGAAGGAGTCTGAAACAGTCAAGGAATATGCAAATAGACCTCTTAACATTGTTAACAAGGTGAGGTTGTCAGGTTCCGACCTCTCAGATTCAAGAATAGTTCAGAAAATACTGGTGACTTGTCTTGAAAAATTTGAAGTTTCTATTACTTCATTGGGAAATACTAAGGATCTTTCAAAGATCACATTGGTGAAACTTGTAAGTGTTGTGTAGTCCCAAGAGCAACAAAGGTTGATAAGACATGATGGTGCAGTCGAAGGCGTTTTACAAGCTAAGCATCATCATGCGAAAATCAATAGAAAGAAGCATGTCAAGAACCAACCATTAAGCTGAGAAAATTATGCTTACAACCAAACAAAAACAATGGTAAGGGTAAAAATAAAAGTTATCACCTTGTCAACATTGGGGAAAATTGGATCACCCGAAATACAAATGTTGGAAACGATCATACGTGAAATGAAGTAGGTGCAATCAGCTTGGACACGAAGCTGTAATTTGTAGAAGCAAATTTTAGCAGCAACATGAAGCCAATGCCTAAGTTATTGAGCAAGATGGAGAAGATTATATTTTTTTGCAACATGTTATTTGACGAGGAGCAATTCTCTAGTTGGTTGATTGATAGTGGTTTTACGAACCACATGACATATGACAAGACTCTATTCAAGGATTTAAAGCCCACTAATGTCTCAAAGGTTAGAATAGGTAATGGTGGCTATATTACTACAAAAGGAAAAGGAACCATTTCAATTTCAACGTGTTCATATACCAACATTATATCAGATATTCTTTATGTACCTGACATTGACCAAAACTTGCTAACAATAGGTTAGTTGATTAAAAAGGGATTTAAAGTGTCTTTTGAACATCAACACTGTCTTACCCATGACATTATTGGCTAGGAAGTTCTAAGGGTTAAGATGAGAGGTAAAAGCTTCTCATTTGATCCAGAACAAGAGGAGTTGGCGGTCTATTTCACTCAAGTCAGTCCCATAGAACTCGGGCACAAGAGACGTGGTCATTGCCATCTTGAAAGAATGTTGAACATGCAGAAAAGAGACATGTCAAGAGGTTTACCAGTACTTTTTGATAATTTGCCAAATTGTAATTCTTGTAAAAATGGTAAACAAATAGGAAAATCATTACACAAATCATCTTAGAGAGCTTCTCAATAATTATAGCTCATTCATACTGATTTAACAGGACCTCAAAGAACACTGTCACTACAAGTTACTTTCTACTTCATTTCTTGCATAGATGATTTTACAAGAAAATGCTGGATTTTTTTATTAAAATTAAAGCATGAAGTGGCTGGAAAGTTTTAATGGAGTTCAAGAAAATGGTGGAAACTCAAAGTGGCTGCAAGATTAAATGTCTAAGATCTGACAATGGGATATAGTATACGTCAGCAAATTTTAATATATTTTGCGAAGAAGTTGGAATTGAGCCTTAACTCACAACCCTTACAATTCAGAGCAAAATGGGGTTAGTGAAGGAGAAATAGACCGACGATGAGGATGGTTAGATGCATGCTGCAAGAGAAGGAGTTTCCTAAAACATTTTGGCAGAGGCGGCTAATGTAACACCCCGATATCCGCTGCACGCATCAACCGTGTCGGCCAACCGAGCATGTTACCGGCTTAATCAATAATCCCCCCTAGGTCCGCTTATCGGCTGCCCAGGAAATATTGTTTTTGCCTTCCGCAGGAATCGAACCATGTACCTAGGGGTTAAGTACATATTCATAGCAATTCCTGCTACCATAAAAGGCTTTACATGTCATTCTCTCCAGCATCTGGTCCATAAGTGTTATCAAAATATCTTGCATATTAACCATTTGATGAATGTCCAATCTAGCTTTAAGCTCCCCGTAGAATTGGTAGATCATGACAAAATTTTGTTTGTTGATTTCTTTATCTAGTGATCATATATATTATTTAACAAGGGACTTTTCATTTTCAATACATTTCAAAAGCATTCTTAATCCATAATAAGATATCCATAGACGTGATTACAATCATTTCTGTCATCATCCCTTAATAATCAAGAAGACAAAATGCTTAATTAGTTGGAACATTCCTGCATAGATATGGTATTACATTCCTTTAATATATATTTATCCAATGCTTAGAACCATCAAACTAGATGCATATAAACATGTAATTGATTTGAAAACAAAAGGAGATCAGGTTGGTTCCTTGGGATCACTTACTGTTGTACCATACGAAGTCCATGAGCGGCCAATATCATCATCTTTAACATCTGCAACTGGTTGATCCTGTAGGCAAAAGTAAGGCTTATTAGGAATTTGCATATCTTCACCTTCTTCTTCAAGCATCTCCAACACTTTATTCATCGAAGGACGGTCCTCAGGTTTTGTCTGTATACACCACAAAGCCACAACCATCATTTTCTTTGTCAATTTCATCTCTTGATCTGTGTCATTCTCAATTGTTACTTCCCTTCCATCATGTAACTGATCATAAATCCAAAAAGGAAAATATATTTGGCTAGATTGATCCGCCAATGCATTCAAGTTCTTTCTTCTACTTGCCATCTCCATTAACAACATCCCAAAACTATAGACATCAACTTTGTAAGATATTGTGCCAACATTCCGATAGAACAATTCAGGTGCCATATATCCAATGGTTCCTCTTACTGCAGTTAATGTCACAATGCTTTTATCTGTTGGACAAAGTCTAGCTAGTCCAAAATCAGAAAGTTTTGGATTAAAATTCTCGTCAAGAAGGATGTTATGAGGCTTTATATCAAAGTGGAGAATTTTCATATTGCATCCATTATGTAAGTACTCAATGCCTCGAGCCACTCCAAAAGAAATGGCATACAATTTTTCGCAACTCAAAGAATAACTCTCTTTTGTTGTAGAAAATATGTATTTTTCTAGTGATCCATTTGGCATGAATTCATATATAAGAGCTCGTTTTGACCCCTCCACACAAAAACCAATCAGTTCTACCACATTAACATGGTGAATCCTACCAATTGTAGAAACTTCATTGATAAAATCTTGTCCACTGGTCTTGGCTTTGTCCAATAATTTAACCGCAACAAGGCGACCACTTCGAAGTTGTCCTTTGAAAACAGATCCATAACCTCCATTGCCTAATTTTATCTTGAATTGTTTTGTCATATTTTTTATGTCTTTATAAGAGTACCTTATAGGCGTAATGTTATTGTCACTATGTAGAAAATCTTCAACATTATCATACACGGATAAATGTTTCAGGCGCCATCTGTAGACTAGTAATACAATTATACATGGTATTCCAAACACAAATTTAACACTGCTCAGTAAAGCAACCATTCCAACTGTAAAGAAAAGAAACTATTACACTTTGAAAAATAAATCATAATTAAAAATGATATTTAGTTAGGATAAGATAATAAAAACCAACAAAAATATATATTTTCCTCTTAAAAGATATGTAAATACATATCCATTTATTAGTGTCTCCTATTTTTTAAAGTAGAAAATATTCTTGCTGCAAATTATTCATGTTGTGAATAACGACAAGGTTCAATTTTAATAAACACTTTGATATGTGAGACAAAAAACCGTGTCAATTAAAATAAATGGTCTTCGGCAATAATAATTAATAAGCAGAAAATATATTAGAATAAGGAAAAAATGGCAAAAAGTTTGTTTACCAAGTTCGATCAAAAGATCTACTTTGGAGGAGAGATGAGCTCTTCAATTCACTATACTCGAAAAGTTATTATAAGAGATTACATATGAGTTTCAAGAAAATAGTCTTCGGCCTTTGGAGTTCCCAAGAACAACCCTAAAGAAGCCCAAGAACAAATCTTTATTTTCCCTCCCAAGTATTTCCCGACCTCTCCAACTCTCAATAGTATTTCTCAATCCATTAATTATTAAAATAAAATACTATAAACATCTTATAATATATTTATATTAATTTAGACTATTTTTAAATTAATATATATCCAATATTCTAACAAATAACGGATCCGCAAATCGAATCGGTCAAACTCGAAATCCGTGAACCCTCTAAATTGGACATTCTTGCTATTTTCGGCTTCCTGATATTCGGAAATCTTGAAATATATTTTCCTTCTCTTCTTCAACAAAGGTTTTAAGGCATACTTTAATAATCTCCACCTTAACTTTAAACCGTGGTGATGCCAATTTAACCATCAACTACCTTGTTGCTATCTACCATATTGAAACTCTAATCAATAATCTTGATCAAATTCAAGGAACTCTTTGGTCAGCATCCTGATTTCGATTAATTATAACAACTGGCGGGCGTTCGACTTCCCTAAGCCTCGGTTGCTCAACTACACGGGGCACAAATTGTTGGCCCTAGTTAATCGTGTTTTCCTCAAGGATTATTCCTTCATTTTGAATAGGCCTAGCCACTAGGGGTTGTATGGTTGGTCAAACTTGCGCCAGAGGGGTGCCAAAGGAGTCAGCAATTCGAGTCATCTAATTCGCTAACTGTTGATAATTATGATCCATGTCATGAACCAAAGAGTTAAATATCGTACCCATTTGTCGGCTAAGAAAATTAACCGTACCATGGTTACTTTCATCCATTTGCTATCTCAACACAGTTATAGAATTTATTGTGAAAGTTGGCATTGCTTGGTAAGAGAATCCTATTCCCAAGGATTAGGTGTTTCAACCAAGATTGTTTATGGTCGATCACGATCCCTGTAATGGCGAATATGTAGTCGCCGCATTGTCAGCAAATGTCGACGCATTTCTATACAAACCTGTCATTGCTGATGTTGGCATACCATAAGGTTGTTCACGACCATTCATGTGCATTGTGAAACTTGACATATAGGGCTTAAAATCACTAACCACGGTCGGTTTAGGAGTCAAAGGGTGACTCTATGTTGTTGATGGGGAAAATTTCGCCCTCATTTTGTACAGTTGATGGTATGGTCGTCGTGTTGGTTGTGGAGGCAATTGCTTTAGTCGAACTTGCAGCGACTGTGTTATCCCCTGTAGTCTTAGAAGGTTGTTCTCCATTGTTGTTATTTCTTGGATTCACCAATCTATTATATCTTCTTTTCGTTCTACTAGTGTAATCCTTGGAAATCCTACCACTCTTCAATCTCATGCGCACTAAGACTCAGAAGTTTCATGAATGGAGAACTTATATGCAAAATTTTGAAAGAAAAACTGAAACTTTCGCAATATGGATCCCACTTTGCGTGCCAATTTGTTTACTTAAGAATTCTGTAAACAAAGGCATGTTTTAATTTACTTAAGAGATTAAAATCGAAAAGATATCAGATATACCATGCAAAAATTTATAGGTTTGAACACTTTTGACACTAAAGCCGAAACTATACTTTAAATGCAGTAAAGTAACTTGAATGCAATAAATGAGTGAAAAATAAAGAACTTAATTCATAAGATGGAACGCAAACTTATACATTGTTAAATCGCTTGTTTCTCTCAACACAGAACCTTTAAAACTATAAGCAAGCATTGCTTATATACTAGTTCTAATTTAACCGTCTATAACGGTCGACTTAGCTAACTTTGTCACGTTCCCAAATCCATGCAAGCTTATTTATGTAACCTTTACACGTGTAAAAAAAAGTTTGATCTTATCCACTATAGCCTTATTCGACTATACGCAATTATTTTGTCACTTGGAAACCTCAAACATTCTCTAAGTTCAAAACTTATATCTTTTGATCTTTATAGTACTAAGAGTTCAACCAAAATCATTTTCGCCATTTGACGGGACAAATTACAAAAATGGTCGTGACTGGCCATTTTGATTTGAAGATCGACTTATTTCTTAAAATCGATTCTAATCTCCAAACTCTGAAACCTTGTGTTGAAAAGAAGAGATAACAGTAGTATATAATTTTTAGATTGTTTCGGTTTTCGTTTGTCCTTCATTAGGATATTTCTTTGTTTTTTGGGGTTTTTATATTGTTGAATGATTTGTAAATGATTATAAAATATCTAGCTATAATTTGGACTTGCATTGTTTCATCATATTAGAAATCTTTAAACGATGCTAATTTTTTCACAAGTCTCTTATCATGGAGGATTTAGAATACAATAGCATTTTAGGTTGGAAATCTTGGTATGATGTTAACTTGGAGTTGGAATTGAAATGATTTATTGACATTAAATGGGCAATAAATGAGCACAAGTAAGAACTAATATGGAGATGAATTTGAAATGATTCATTTTAGTTTCACATAAGAGGAAATATAAATATTAGTAGTGTATATAGATTCCAACTTAGACAAGTGGGTTGGGCCCCAAGGGATACCCCAATTTTGTAAAGAAGTGAGGAAACATCCATAATCCATCAAGAAACACACGCGCGTGCCGCCGCCGCTGCCGTTCGGCCGACTCGACTCGGTCTGGTCCGGTTTAGATGAGTTAATTTTTTTGGAACCCGAATTAGTGGAAATTAATTATCATTAATTAATTAATTACTTCGTTGGAAATTAAATACTATTATTTAATAGTAGAAAATTAATTAATATTTAATATTAATTAATTAAGAAATGGTGACGTGTCCTACTCAGACCAAGTTTTAACCTAATTTTTAACTGGTTTGCTTGTCCACTAAGAGTCATACGTGTGACTTGCTGACCAAGTGAAAAACGACTAGTTTTGACTGGGCCGGTTCCACTCTCCCACGATTTTCCCCCATATTTTTACTCCACTCAGTTGGATCCTTTGCCTATAAATAGAGTTCTTCAGTTCATTTGCAACTCACTCCAGAATTCACATTCGAATTCTCTCTTCTCTCTCCCTACTTTACTTCATCTAAATATTTTCTTTTTATGTTTTCGACTGGATTAATTCCAGATACTACAACTGGTTTTTATACCATCTGAAGGTGTATCTTTTTGAACGATCCATCACAATACAAGTGATAATCGTATTTTTTGAGCGGGCTATCTTATCTTGGAGGCATCGTGGTTATTAAGAGCTGTTTTGCATAATTTTGGCAGTACCACGAAACGTCTTAAAGAAAGCGTATTGTTCCGAGACTTAGCCAATAACTTCCTCCGTGGCAATCTTTTCAAAAACCAAAACAACAATTTTAAGACGTTTTCTGTAACTGCCATGTCTACTGAGGAAATTATCGGTAATACTGCGGCCGCTACTGTGAATGACAAACCATTTAAGTTTGAGGGATCTAATTTCAAATGTTGGCAAGCTAAGATGAAATTTTCTTAAATTTGAAAAAGGTTTCCCATGTTCAGACTGAGGATATCCTTGTTGCTCCTTCTGGATCAATCGAGTTAACTAATGGTAAGTCAACTGTTGAATCAGACGAGACTTCAAAAGCGTCTGAATTCGACTCTGGTGCAAAAGCTAAAGCCGTAGCAGATAATTTACAGGTCTGGAAAGAAATTGCCCTATGGCAAGAGTATGACTACCTATGCAAAAATTACATTCTGAACAGTCTTGCTGATGACCTGTAAGATTACTACAATAATTACAAGACTACTAAACAGGTTTGGGAAGCTCTGCAGAAGAAATATGATATAGAAGAAGAAGGTGCAAAGAAATATGTTGTCAGCCCCTACTTAAACTACAAGATGGTTGATGAAAAGTCGGTGGAAGCTCAAAGCCGAATTACAGAAGGTATGCCCCTCAATGAACAATTTCAAATTGCTGTTATCATTGACAATCTGTCCCCTGGTTAGAAAGATTTCAAAAACGTGCTTCGCCACAAAACAAAAGAATTTTCAATCGAGAGTTTGATTACTTGCCTCCGAATCGAAGAGGAAGCTCGGAGAAAAGATCAGAAAGATGAAGTCTTAGTTGTCTCTAACAACTAAAGAGATTCGGTGCAATTCTGAAGCCTACATGCAAACCATTAAAGAATCCGAACTGCAATGCTGTGAACTGAATTAAGAATGGGAATCCCTCTAGGGCCCTATCTGCTATATTTTTTAGGCAGCAACCACCACCTCAAAGAAATGACGCTCTGGTTTTCACTTGCTACAATTGTGAGAAACCGGGTCAAATGGCAAAAAAATGTAAGAGCAAGCCTAAACCTGTTGCTGGCCCAAATGCTCAAGTTAACATGACTAATGAGCCATTCGTTGCTATGATCACTGAAGTCAACATGGTTGATGAAAGTGATGGTTGGTGGACAGACACTGGCGCCTCTCGTCATTCTGCTACGATCATGCTATGTTTAAGACATACACTAATATTGAAGATAAGAAAGTGTTGTTGGGAGATGCTCACACCACCAATGTTGCTGGTATTGGAGATGTTGAGCTGAAATTCACCTCAGCAAAGACTTTGATCTTGAAGGACGTCATGCACGTTCCTGAAATTAGGAAGAATCTTGTTTCTGGTTTTCTTTTAAATAATGAAGGGTATAGTTAAACTATAGGGGCAGATTTGTACACCATCACTAAGAATGGAACTTTGTTGGAAAAGGGTATGCCGATGATGGTATGTTTAAGTTGAATGTTGAATTGCATAAAAAAAATTCTTCTGTTTACTCTTTGTGTGATTTTAATATTTTGCATGTTAGACTTTTCCTGAAATGAATGATAAAGCAGAAAGAAAGAATAGAACTCTTACTGAACTTGTTGTTGCAATTATGATGAATTCTGGTGCTGCACCTCACTGGTGGAGGAAATTTTATTGACTGTTTGCTATGTCCTAAAAAGAATTCCCAAGTCCAAATGTAAGATCTCGCCTTATGAGATATTAAAGAAAAGACAACCAAACTTGTATTATTTGAGAATTTGGGGCTGTCTGGCTTATGTCAGGATTCCATATCCCAAACGAGTTAAACTCGCTAGTAAAGCCTATGAATGTGTATTAATTGGGTATGTAGCAAACAGTAAGGCGTATAGGTTTTATGACCTAAATGAAAAGTGATCATAGAATGAAATGATGTTGAATTCTATGAAGACAAATTTCCTTTCAAATCGAGAAATAGTGGGGGCACCCAATCGAGTCACATTCATGTGATAAGAAGTACAGAAAGCAACGACAATGTAGAAACCAAACTTTGAAGAAGTAAAAGAGTAAGATTTGCTAAAGACTATGCGCCAGATTATGCGGCTTATAATGTAGAAGAAGATCCAATAAATCTTCAAGAAGCACTATCATATTTGGATGCAGATTTATGGCAAGAAGCTATCAATGATGAGATAGATTCTCTAGAGTCTAACAAGACCTGACACCTAGTACACTTGCCTCCTGGATGGAAACCAATCAGTTGTAAATGATTTTTGAAAAAGAACCTAAAACCTAATGGAACTATTGATAAATGGAGGGCTCGCCTTGTAGCCAAGGGTTTTAGACAAAGAGAAAATATAGATTTCTTCAACACCTTTTCTCCAGTCACTAGAATTACATCCATTATGGTAATTATTTCAATTGCTGCAATTTATAACTTAATAGTACACCAAATGGATGTTAAAACAGCTTTTTTTAAACAGTGACTTAGAAGAAGAAATATATATGGAACAACCAGAAGGTTTTGTGATCCATGGACTAGAAAACAAGGTATGTAAGTTAGATAAGTCTCTGTATGGACTAAAACAAGCTCCTAAGAAATGGCATGAAAAGTTTGATAACTTAATGATAATGAATGGGTACAAAGTGAATGAAAGTGACAAATGTGTTTATCACAAATCTGAGAATCGCATCTGCATTATCGTATGTCTATATGTAGACGATCTACTCATATTTGGCTCAAACATTCAGGCCGTTAATGTTATGAAATCATTGTTCTGCAACAACTTTGATATAAAAGACCTCGGAGAAGCGAGTGTGATTCTTGGTATCAAGATCACAAGATATAAACAAGGAATTTCTTTGGATCAATCACATTAAGTGGAAAAGATCTCAAATAAATATAATTACTTTGATTGTAAACCAACAAGCACATCATACGATCCAAGCATGAAAATGTTTAAGAACACTCGTGAAAGTGTTAGATAGACAGAATATGCAAGCATCATTGGCAATCTTAGGTATGCCACTAATTGTACTAGACCGGTGTTGGATGGAGATTTCGTTTAGAGGAAATAGTCTTTGAAGGATTAGAATTCGAAGAAAGATGGTTACTGATGACCATTTTTTAGATTAAAAATGGCTACTGATGGCCATGTTTCGAGGATGTTGTTTGAGTTGGAGTGAAGATGGTTAGAATCGGAGCTAATTCGAATTGAATTATCTTTAAGACTTAAACATTTTGCGAAATACGAAGGGTACTGAAGCTTAACGTGTTTTCGTGACATTCTCGGTTCTGATCACGTTGCCACGCGTCGAAAGAGGATTCAGGCGGGAGGATTTGAATTTCGAAGTAGTCTGTGTAACCGAACAAGGACAGATGGCATCCCACGGATTCTTGTGAGTAACGTGGCATCAGATTAATGTAGGACCGTTAGGGTCGAAATTAGTATAAATAAGGGTCTTAATGTTAGGATTCTGTGTGTTCATTTTGTACAAATCACTCACAAATTACTCAAGTATCAAGTGTTTAGAGAACGAGTTTGCTGAGAAATGTACGTATGACACCAACACCATTTTAAATACATTTGTATCTTTCTTTATTCAAGTATCTTTTCAATTTCTTTATCTTTTTCGTTTAACTTTCATTTCGAAGCAACTTTACGTTTCTGCATTTAACATTCTAGCACGTTATGTTCTTGCACTTTACATTTCTGCAATCTACACGCTTTTATTTATGTTTTCTTTGTCGAAAGTCATATTAACATGTATAACAAGTATTGTTTTAAGTGAATAGTCATACGATCATATCACAAACAAGTTTTCTTGAAGCCAGAACAAACAAATATGAACCAAATCATATCGAAAGACAATTGTTTGACTATGTCCTAGGATCAATCTAGTCGATCCTGCGAGTAACCAAAGTATATTTTATAGTTTGGAGGACTAGCGGTTGTTTACCGGAAATCACCGTAAACAACCGGACATTGCATATATTGTAGGATTGTTGTTCAGGTTTACGAGTAGACCGATTAATGAGCATTGACAAGCTATTGAGCGAATCATGTGGTACCTTAAAAAGACAATGAACCTCGGTTTGCATTATCAGATATTTCCTGCTATACTTGAAGGATACAGTGATGCGGATTAGAATACCTTATCAGATGATTCTAAAGCTACTAGTGGCTATGTATTCAACATAGTTGGAGGAGTTGTATCTTGCAAATCAAAGAAACAGACTATCCTGGCTCAGTCCACGATGGAGTCTGAAATGATAGCATTAGCGAATGCTAGTGAAGAAGTAAGTTGGTTAAGATGCCTGCTAGCTGAGATTCCCTTATAAGAAAAACTTATGCCAGCTGTGTTGATCCACTGCGATAGTACCGCGGCTATTGCAAAAATCGAGAACCGTTATTATAATGGTAAAAAATGTCAAATTAGAAGAAAGCACAACACTGTTAGAGACTGTATCTCTAAAGGAGCTGTAAGAGTTGATCATGTACGCACTGATGAAAATTTAGCGGATCCTTTGGCGAAAGGATTAGCTAGAGAGAAAGTTTATAATACACCATATAAGATGGGACTAAGGCCTATAGGAATATGAGTTTCTCATGATGGTAACCCGACCTAATTGACTGGAGATCCTAAGAAATAGGTTCAATGGGTAATAACAAGTTGTGAGTAATATGAGGCGATCATGCTAGAGTGAATAAGAAAAGCATGAATCCTGAAGCGATAAGAGGATGAGATAATAGAAACTCTTAATGAGATCATGCTATGTGATTGTGGAACTGAGACCGGTTCCTATGGAATTTCGAGACATAATTCCTATAGCCTTCACTAAACTGGGACACACGTGTAGGGCCATTAAAAGCACAGACTATTAAGAATACACCTTAAGAAAAGGTTGTTTGCGAGTCTGATGTCTGAGATAGAGTTCAAGACAATAGTGTCACTCTTGTTGAATTAGAATCATACTTGCTATGCAAAAGTTCAAGTTGTAGACACCTTTGCTTATGCATAATCTTAGAAACGTTTGATGTACTTCTAAAATCACCTTTTAAATTCAAGTGGGAGATTGTTGGAAATATTGGTATGATGTAAACTTGGAGTTGAAATTGGAATGATTTATTGACATCAAATGGGCAATAAATGAGCATAAGTAAGAACTAATATGGAGATGAATTTGAAAGGATTCATTTTAGTCCCACATAGGAGGGAATACAAATATTAGTAGTGTATATATATTCTAACTTTGACAAGTGGGTTGGGCCCCAAGGGAATACTCCAATTTTATAAAGGAGTGAGTACACACCCATAAGCCATCAACACACACACGCGCCGCCGCCGTCCGTCTAGCCGGCCGGCTCGCCTCGGCTCGGTTCGGTCTAGTCTAGATGAATTAATTTTTTTGGAATCCGAATTAGTCGAAATTAATTATCATTAATTAATTAATTAATTCGTTGGAAATTAAATACTATTATTTAATAGTAGAAAATTAATTATTTAATATTAATTAATTACGAAATGGTGATGTGTCTTACTCAGACCAAGTTTTAACCTAATTTTTGACTGGTTTGCTTGCCCACCAAGAGTCATACGTGTGACTTGCTAACCAAGTAAAAAACGACTAGTTTTGACTGGGCCGGTTCCACTCTCCCATGATTTTCTCCCACGTTTTTACTCCACTCAGTTGGATCATTTGCCTATAAATAGAGTTATTCAGTTCATTTGCAACTCACTCCATAATTCACATTTGAATTCTCTCTTCTCTCTCCATACTCTGCTTCATGTAAATATTTTCTTTTTCTGTTTTCGACTGGATTAATTCTAGATACTACGACTTGTTGTTATACCATCTGAAGGTGTATCTTTTCGAACGATCCATCACAGTGCAAGTGATAATCATATTTTTTGAACGGGCAGTTTTATCATGGAGGCGTCGTAGTTATTAAGAGTTGCTTTGCATAATTTTGACAGTACCGCGAAACTTCTTAAAGGAAGCGTACTGTTCCGCGACTCAGCCGATAACTTCTTCCGTGACAATCTTTTCAAAAACCAATACAACATTTTATCTTCTTGAAAATTGTATCTAGCTAGGACTGTTGTATACTAACGTATTTTGAAAATTAATCTCCATAATTTATTTTAAAATGTAATGGTTCAGATTCATTTTCATATTCTCACATAAAAATGTCATTCTCATATGATATGTCATATATATATATATATATATATATATATATATATATATATATATATATATATATATATATATATATATATATATATATATATATATATATATATATATATATATATATATATATATATATATATATATATATATTTGCATGGGATGTCTTGCACTTAAAGATAATGTGAGGTCTTACCTGTGTACACACATAAAAGCATAATAGAACGAGGCGTAATGACCCATCCTGCAAGAACATACACTACACGTGATAAAAAAAAAGGAGTGAGCATAAAAAAGACAAACTAGATTGAATATCTCTAACACTTAAGTAGGGTATTTATAGAAACTGAATTTTAAGTAACAGAACAATCAAATAATCCAAAAAAAAATAAAAATAGAGTATCAAAATTGCACGGTTGCAATTCACGCGAGATAATAATTGTATTATATCCACAAATTGCAAACTAAATTTGTAGTGCATTTGAAATTACTATAGTAGATAATAAATAAATTTATAATTTTAAAAACTAAATAAATAAAATATTTTTAAAGAAATATAATTATATTCAAACTCTTGTTTGTATATTTGAGAAAACTGACGCATGGTGGGTTCCAAAATCAAACGTTAGGAAAAAAGAAAAGTTAAATTCAAGTTTGAGAAAGGTGGGGTATTTTTGAGCAACTTACTGACTCGATGACAGATAACATGGCTATTCTCATCGAGGTGTGAAAACCATCCATGTTTACAAAGACTGTTGAGCCAAGAAAGTTCAAATCCATAAAGCATCATACGGCGGAAGTCCGTGCAAGAAGTGTTGTTGTTGTTTCCATCTTGTAAATCCCAAGATGTGACATACTTAAACTCTATACGACATCCGTCTCCCAGCCCCAATTCTGAAATAGATTTGCTATAAGCACCAACATAGAAAGGATTCCCATACTGTGAGTATGAACTAATATTCATACAGTTACCAACATACGAATATTCCATCCGATGATTTGGACAGCTCACAAATAATATTGATTTAGCCAATGTATAATAACTCCCATTTTTGTATTGATAATAATCAAGGTAGGGAAAGGTGTAACTGAGGTTATAGAGTCCTAATGAATAATCAGGAGGGAGAGAATAATTAGAGTAAACAAGATTGAAATCCAACAGTCGGATAGTGAAGTTGTTGTAATTAATTGATTGTACATAGTATCTTCCATATGATATATCATACAAAATCAATTGGTTGTTGTTTTCACATGATAGGTTGTATCTTGTGTCACCGCAGTTTTCTGGACTGTCTTTCAATCGGAAAGGAGAGCTGATGTTATGGACACCGCACCTTCGAGAACACAACTGTTGTTGTTCATCACTGCCATAAGCTTTGTTGGGAGGAAATATGAGTATTAGTAACACTGCCACCATAACAAGGGTTATGGATGATGCCATTTTTGGTTTTCTGATAGCAAATAGAAAACACTCACAATTTAATTAATGGACGAGAAGCATACATATAAATTAAAAAAAATAAAAATTGAATTCTTATCTACCCAACTTAAAAAGTTGGGTACTCAGTGTAAAATGTCTTAAAAACAATAAACAATTGTATTATTTAATAAATAAATAAATAAATATATTAAAATTAAATTGTATCTTGTGATTGGTTAAAGATATACTATTTAACTTTTTTTGTAATGGATAGAGAAATTATCTCTTTCGAAAAAACAACTAGCATTTGGCACGGTACAAGATTTACTTTTCAAAGTCTTGTTTCGGATGAATGTTGATTGACTATTGGAACAAATAGGTGTTACTAGCACCACATATGTTGGAATATCATCAAATCAATATATACACTTGACCTAAGCTCTTATGTCATTAGAGATAAGGGAATTATTGAGATTTTCTGTTTTCTTTTACAGCAGTGCTATGTTTACACTGATATCACTACACCGTATGTTATACCTTAGTCATTTCCAACCATTTTCTATGTTTCACAAAAATCAATGAAAAAAAAGTTATTAAATAAAACAAAAAGTATAGGTAAGTGTATACATATACGGTGTATATATGTAACTTTTGGTGTAGGTTTAGCATTTCTCTTTCTTTTATTTGTTAAAATTTAAAGCTCACCACAAAAATATAAAAATATGAATTGTAGTGACCGACAGTATGTTTGGAGTGTTCGAGCTATAGTTTGCGCAGTTTTAACAATAAAAAATTATATGAATTATAAGAGTAAAAAATATGTGATTTAATTAACTTTTAAAAGTAAAATTAAACTAAATTAATATGGTTTAGATTGATTCCGCTGATTTAGTTTTTTTACAAAAATCTTATTGAAGCATACATATAGAGGTCAATATAATAATTATGTTTAATAATTTTTATATTTTCATAAAATAAGTTTTTAATTGTCAAAATATATTTATAACTTGATAAATAAATATGAATTGTATCCTATAAGCAAGTGCGTGTATGTACTCCTTTTTTTTATTTCAATTTTATACATATCAACATCAACAAATTTAAAATGAAATTTAAAATAAATATATAATAATCTCATTTCAAATAAAAGCAATAAAATTTATAAATAAATAATATTTTGTTTTTTTTGTTGATACATAAATTAAAATAAATATCATACAAAGAATATAATAAAATATACATGAAGGTTCCTCAAGGAATTAATCCACCAAAGTCAGGCCAAGTTTGTAGACTGACCAAATCACTTTATGGCCTGAAACAGGCTAGTAGGAAATGGTTTGACAAGCTTACTTGCTTTCTTATGGACTATGGTTTCATCCAAGCACATGCAGATCATACTCTCTTCATCAAGTCCACAACTGATTCTTTCTTGGCTCTACTGGTATATGTTGATGACATAATACTAGGTGAACCAAACATGACAGAATTTGATTCACTCAAGAAGGCTATGAATTTAAAATTCTGCATTAAAAATCTGGGAGAGTTGAAATTCTTCCTAGGGTAAGAAGTGACACTCTACAAAAGGTATTTACAATCGTCAGAGGAAATATTGCCTTGAATTTCTTTGGACTTCAAGCATAGGCAACTGTAAATTTGCAAGCATCCCTCTTGATTCAGCCATCTAGTTCATGAGTGATGATAGCTCTCTATTGGAAGATGTTGGACCATATAGAAGACTTATAGGTAAACTCACCTCCTTAACTAATACCAGACCTGGTATTGCTCATGTTATACAGCAGTTAAGTCATTACATGTCTGCACCTAATGTCAATCATTACAAAGCAACCTTGAGAGTTTTGAGGTGTCTCAAAAATACACCTATTTGTGGACTCATTTTTCCTCGAAATTCAGCACTTCAAGTGCAAGGATTCAGTGACGCTCACCGGGGAGGCTGCCATGATACTAGGAGATTCGTCTCTAGATATTGCTTCTTCCTTGGACATTCACTCATTTCGTGGAAGTCTAAGAAACAAAACATTGTCTCATGCTCTTCTGTTGAGGCTGAATACAGGGCCCTTGCTGTAGCAACCAGAGAATTAAAATGGATCAGCTTTCTTTTATGTGATCTTAGTCAACAATGCACTAGACAAGTTGTGCTCTATTGTGATAGTCAAAGCGCGGTGCACATAAATGCCAATCCTATGTTCCATGAGAGAACGAGGCATTTTGGTATTTGCTACATTGTGAGGTTGAAAGTACAAGAAGGATTGATGAGATTGCTTCTTGTTGCTTCTGCCTTGCAAGTTGCACATGTCTTCACCAAAGCCTCTAATCCTAGACATTTCCATGCCATCATCATCAAGCTTGGATTGGTGAATATCTTACACCCACCAGCTTGTGGAGGGCTAACAAGAATAGAAGAGAATGCATACATGCGTTAATGCATATTGTGTTGTTACTTTCTTCTGAAGTTTCTTAGTTTTCTCCATGCACATGTGTTAGGGTTTAGTTATTTTTGTTATAACTACCTAATGGTATGCGATGATGAATATATAACACTACGCCAAAATTAAGCTACTAAAGCGCTTTTGGGAAAAGCGCTGCTATAGGTTGCGCAAAAAACAAAAATAAAAAACAAGGGAAAAAAGCGCTGGCAAGGGGGGGTACGAGAGCGCTTTCTAGAAAGCGCTGGTAAAGGGGGGGGGGGGGGGCTACGAGAGCGCTTTATAGAAAGCGCTGGTAAAGGGGGGGGGGGGGTACCAGAGCGCTTTCTAAAAAGCGCTGGTAAAGGGTGGATACGAGAGCGCTTTCCAAAAGCGCTGGTATAGGGAAAATTAGGTATATGGTACGAAAGCGCTTTTAGAGAAAAAGCGCCTGTATAGGTATACCTATGAAAGCGCTTTTGAAAAGCGCTCTAGTAGCTCATTTTAAAATTAAATTTTTTAAAACAAATTAAAACAAACGCGCGTTCTGTATTTCATTCTTCATTGTTTCTTCATTGTTTCTTCACTGTTTCTTCACTGTTTCTCTTCACAAAGACAGTACCGTCGCCGCCAACCTCCACACAGCCGTCATCGTTCTTCTTGCCAACCGTCGCCGCCGTCGCCGTTCGTTCTTCTGCTTCGTTCACAGCCGGCATCGTTCTTCTGATTCGTTCACAGCCGTTCGTTCTCAACATCTCCTCTCAGCAACAACAACTCTGAATTCATTTGCAGGTAAATCTTCTATCATCTTTCACTATTTTGTTGTTTCTTGAAACCCTAATTCTGGAAATGTGAGGTTGAAGATGAAAGTGAGGTAGCAAGGATGAGAGTGTGAGGTTTCAAACCCGGCCCTGTTTTGCTTTGTTTGTATATTAGGGTCTGTGGCATATGTGAGTGAGGATTGAGCGGATTTAATGGGATTCCAAGGGTGGAAATTGTGTGCACCATGTGAGATGCTTGGTAATTCTTTATGGCCATGTACATACATATTGAATATGAATGTTAATGAATTCATTTGTTTTTTCAATTCAAATTTGTTTTATCTTGCTTTCAATTGTGATATAAAACTATGCAAATTGTGTGGATGCTAATGCCATGGATGGATATGTAGTAGTGATCATGTAATGGTGAATCATAAATGAATAAAGTTACATGTGTTTGGTGTGAATCAAATTCTGCATTTTATTATCTTGTTTTATGTATGGAAATGTATGCATGTGATTTCATTATGCCATTCCCAAATGCTAGTTCACTTATGTCATGTGAATAAGTAAAAATAAATGAGCTATTAGAGTTAGTTAAAAGTGGTTCTGATAAATAGAGTTTGTTAGTATGAAATAATATTGTGTTAGTAGTGGTGTATTTAATTAACTGCATCGTGTGTGTTTAATTTTACAGTTACTTTGAAGTGTACTTTATAGTTACTTTGAAGTCTATGGTTTCTACTTCTAAAATCATAGTAGTTTGTGCTACAGATTGCATATAGTTCCTTCACTTTTATGATATTTGTATTTAACTGCATCGTGCGTGTGTGTTTAATTTTACAGTTACTTTGAAGTCTCTGGTTTCTACTTGTACAACGCTGATTCAAACCTAACCATCTCCCACATCAAGTCTAACTCAGGTTACTATCCCTTTCTTCTTGCTTATAGTTTGTTATTTTCTGCTTATAGTTTATTGTTTATGGTTCTATTTAATATCAATTTAGTGTCTCTCAACCAATTTTTTGGTTTGTGGACTTATATTACCTTGAAATAAGGTAATGTCTTCTTTAAGAAATCGGGTATTCTGATTAGGCGCTCGGGAGTCACAACAAGTGACGCAGCAAGTTCGTACCGTACCACCCACTGGTCCTCCGAAGCCAGCGGGAAAAAAAGGCGGTGCTTTTGTGCCTCGATACCGGTCGACGCTCGCAACAATGGTTGATATGTCCGATTTGAAGGATGGTGCTTTACGTGAAATCGTTATGGATGAAAGTGTCTTCGGTATTGAATTCAAGTCACTTATTACAATTGATGACTTGGAGGAGATTTTTAGGCATGATCAACTAGGCGTCACTAACATGCACTCATACATCCGGTAATATTCACTCATCCGATATATTATTTAATTAGTCCCACAATATAATTTATTTACACATTTCAATGAAAATAATCTAATGTTTATTATGTTTTTATTTAAGGTTGTTGTATGACAGAGTGTTGCGCGGGAATCCATTGTCTAACAGATTCCGTTTCGTGTCTTCCGCCCATTGCAGCGGAATGGCAATTGCTTCGGAACCGGAATCAGTTAGACAGCACTTAGTCGATAGATTCATGTCCACCGGCAATACAGAAAGTCTGCATCTTTTGGCGTATAATACCCGACCAGTAGGGTTAGTTTCTCATTCTTTGTTCATCTAATCTCTGTTTCTTTTGTGTATAGCAAAATTTTCATATAACCTATTGTTTTAATTTATAGAGCACACTGGTTGCTGCTTGCTATCAACCCTATAAGGGAAGTCGTGTATTATCTGAATTCGGTAAATGGTGAATGGACCAATTATCCGGCCATGAAGGACATCGTTGATTTGTAAGTGGGATCGTTCTAAATATATATTCGTGTATATATATATATATATATATATTTACTTATTTGTGGGATTGATCTAAACATATGCTTTTATATATTTGTTAATTAGATCAATACAAGTGTTCCGAAGTCAACGGGACGCACAGGTATCCCGAACTAAATCTAACAACATTACTTGGATCCAAGTGCAGGTACATTATTTTTCACAATGTTGCTTATAATATATTTATGCTACTTGATAAAACAAGACAACTATAGAATCTTATTTGTTTTTCTATGTAGTGTCCGCAACAGCGAAACAATTACGATTGCGGATACTTTGTTTTGAGGTATATGAAAGAAATCCTTCAGGCGAATCAATTAGAGATTCCGCTCACGGTATGAATTTATAACTTAAGATAATTTCATATAATTTATTACATTTAACTAAATATATCATTCATATTATGTTTTTGTTTTGTAGTACCTTGACGAATTCCGTGCTGCTGCGTACCCGAAGCTTAAGTTGGAAGAAATCAAAGAAGATTTGTGTCAATTTTATATTAAGCGCTTTTTCATGTAGGATTTGTGTCGATTTGAACTATAATATTATTGATGTTGTAATGATGTATATATATAATTTTGGATATTATAATGGTATTATATTAGTATATATATATTGTCTTACTGATGGCTGAAATAATATCGTCGAAAATAAATTACAGGTCGAAAATATTACAGGTTGAAAACATATTACAGGTCGAAAATATTACAGGTCGACTGGGAGGATTAAATTACAGGCTGCACATTAAAATACCTCATTTAGCAACGAAAGCGCTTTTGAAAAGCGCTATTAAAGGCCCACCTACTAAAGCGCTTCTTTGTAAAAGCGCTGCCAAAGATTAATAAAAAAGAAAAAAAAAAAAAGCAACATACTAAAGCGCTTTTGGAAAAGCGCTCTTATAGGGGGGGCTATCAGAGCGCTTTTTCCAGAAAAATCGCTCTTAAATCCCACCCTATAAGAGCGCTTTTCCAAAAGCGCTTTAGTATGTTGCGTTTTTTTTTTATTTTTTACTCTCACAGGGGGGCCTATCACAGCGCTTTTCTGGAAAAAGCGCACTTAAAGGGGGGCCTACAAGAGCGCTTTTTCCAGAAAAGCGCTCTTAAAGGGGGGCCTACAAGAGCGCTTTTCCAGAAAAGCGCTCTTATAGGGGGGGCCTACCAGAGCGCTTTCTTAAGCGCTTTTGTTACCTTTGCCAGCGCTGCCTTTCACAGCGCTTTTAAGCGCTTTTAAAGCCCAGTAAAAGCGCTTTTAAAGCCCTTCCGTGTTGTAGTGTAACTTGTAAATTCACTCCTTCATTTCAATTCAATTTTCTAATAATAGCAGTATTACAATATTATAATCTAAATTATTCTTTAAAAAGAGTGAATCAGAATTCACAAATATTACAAGAATAAAGCATATTGTTGTGAATCGTGTTGTTAATGAGGCAAAGAAAAGTAGCAACCAACATAAATGGTCTACAACAATAATAATTCGTACACAGATAATATAACAGTATAAGGTAAGAAAAAGACGAAGTTTTATGTACCCAATTCGATCAAACGATCTACTCTAGGGGAGAGAGCAGCTCTCCAATTCATACTCAGAAAGTTGTTATAATAAATTACAAATGAGTTACAAGAAAATAGCCTTCACAATTCCCAAAGAACAGACCCTTTTTTCTACTCAAGTGTTTCTCAACCTCTCCAACGAATCACTCAAACTCAAAGTGTTTAGAAGTATTTCTCAATCCCCTTAGACAACTCCAAAGGTTTTCCAAAAACTTTTGCCTTTCTAAGTTTTCCCTTGGAATTCCCTAAACCATTATTCTCCCTTGTTGTTGTAAGCTCTAAGATTGTCACACTATAATAATTGAAGAGATACATATTTATAATAGTAAAAATCCAACAAATCCCAAAACACATCTCCTTAATTGTTAGAATTAAAAGATATTATAATAATCTTATAATATCTCTTAAATATTATAAAAACCTTATAATGTCTAAACTATTATAAATAAATATCTTATAATATCTTTTAGAATAGGGTTAATACCTATTTTGCCCTCTGCCATATAGGCGTCATTTGAAAAACCCCCTGCAAAAAAAAAAAGTTGCAAGAAGTTCCCTAACATTTCAAGATTCTCTCATTTTTTACCTTCATCACATCCAGTCACCAAAAAAGCTGACGTGGCATGTATTTTTTTAATTTTTTATTTTTTTTAATGATGTGGATGGCCCATGTGGCTTTTTATTTTTATTTATTATTATTTATAATGCCACGTTGGCAATTTATATTATATTAATTTTTGGATGATATGTTAAAATATTCTAAAAAACCAAAATTTGTTGGAAGTGGGAGTTGAACCCACCCCCTTCCATACAAACACCAAGCGTTTGACCACTAGGCTAGGTGATTTGTTTTGTTTAACAAATACATTGAATTGTATTTATAGCATACTGCATTTTTATTTACAATTTCAATAGTATATATATATATATATATATATATATATATATTTACATTAAAAGCATTGTTATATTTTAACTTAATAAATTTAATTTAAAGATTTTATATAATTTAATATAAATTGTTTAACGTTATAAAATAGTAAAATATTAAAATATTATTTTACTATTTTAAAAATTTAATAAATTAGTAAAGTTAATAGTAAATTAAATTAAATTAGTAAATTAATAACGTTAAACAATATTAATTAATAAAGTTAATAGTAAGTTATATTAAATATAAATATTAATATAAATTGTTTAAAATATTATTATTTTAATATTATTTTACTATTATCATTATAAACTAAATCATTATAAACTAAATCATTATAAACTAAATCATTATAAACTAAATTAATTTGTTTTAATTTAAATAGGTTTTACTATTTTTAATTTAACTATATTAATTTAACTAGTTTTAAATTAATTAATATGTATTAATATAATTAATTTAGTTTATTTTTAATTTATTTAAATATCTATAGTATTTTTTTTAAATTACATTATTTTATATAAATAGTATCTATATAAATCATCTATTTAATTCTAAATTAATTTTAATATTCTTAACAGTAAAATAAATATTAATTACTATTTTATAATTTAACTAATATTAATTAATAACGTTAACTATTAACTAATAATTATTAATTTAAATATTAACTATTAACTAATATATTACTTTATATGTACATTATTTTTAAATAGTAATTTAAATATTAATATTTTAAAATATAAACGATATTTAACATAATTATTTTAGTTTATACTAACTGAACCAAATAAAAATATTTTTATGTTTTATATAATAATTAATAATTTAACATCAATATACTGTAAAAATTTAATGTTATTTAAAAAAATATTGTAGCTATTTAAATAAATTAAAAATAATGTAATTTAAAAAATACTGTAGCTATTTAAATAAATTAAAAATAAACTAAAATAATTTAAATTAATATAGTTAAATTAAAAATAGTAAAAACCTATTTAAATTATAACAAATTAATTTAGTTTATAATGATTCAGTATATAATAAGTATCATCAAAGGCAACAATATAATAAGAAGAAACGTGCAGCCTAGTGGTAACACTAGTATTACCCAAGCTTTGGGTCTTGGGTTCAAGTCCCCTTGAAACCACTCATTTTAAGCTTTAATATCTAGCATTTTAACAACCTAACAATAAAATAATAATAAAAATTGGAATTAAAATAAATAAATAGAAATGCCACATACGTAGACCATGTCATGAAAAATAATAATAAAAAATTAAAAAAAAATTAAAAAAAATTGCCACGTCAGCTTTTTTGGTGACTGGATGTGATGAAGGTAAAAAATGAGAGAATCTTGAAATGTTAGGGAACTTCTTGCAACTTTTTTTTTTGCAGGGGGTTTTTCAAATGACGCCTATATGGCAGGGGCAAATTAGGTATTAACCCTTTAGAATATCATAAATATATATCATATAATATCTTTTAGAATATTATATATATATATATATATATATATATATATATTAGAATATTTTTTAGAATATTATAAATATCTTATAATATCTTTTTATATTAATTTATATGATCTCTAAATTAATATAAAATATTCTAACATTAATGAATGGATCAATGAACCGAACCGACCGAACCCAATACTCGTAACTCGTCCGAACTAGATTACTTTTCGACTTTCTAATTTCAGACAATCTCAAAATATAATTTCTTTCTTTTTATCAACAAAGCCTTTAAGGCATACTTCAACACATATTATTAACCCTTATTCTAAATACTTAATTTAGATATAGTAATCAATAGGGTGGAAAACGAACATGTCCGTCCCGCAAAAGTCCGCAAGAAAATAGGACATGGCGGGACGGTCTTAATTGAGGGCGGGGACCTAAAACTTTAGTCCGTCCCACAAAAAAGTGAGGGCGGGGCGGGTTAAGCCCGTGAGCACTGCATTTTTTAAGCCTAAAAATACAAAATTTATGTTAATACACGTGTCCGCAAAAGTCCGCATAAAAAATGGGGCGGGACGGAGCGGTCATATTAGAGGTTGAGGGCCTAAAATTTAGCTCGCCCTGCACAAAAGTGCAGGTAAAACGGACATGTCCAACGGGCCGGACCCGCTAGTAATTAGTAGTACCGTGAAGTTCACTTCTTAGAGGCTACGTAAGTGGTATTTGAACTTTGAAGCATGTACTCATTTTCAAAGTGGACCACTAAACTTTGTCATATCTACACCATAATAGTTCTTTCCAATTTACAACAAAGACAAACGCAGTGTCGCGGAAGCTACCTAGTTGACTTGTGAGGTTGACTTCAAATAACCTCTATCCTTCCTTTTCTAATTATTAATTTTCACTGCAAACATTAGTAATATATTAAGATTTATTAAGAAGCTATAGATTCAAAGTGAGTTTGAAATATTTATACAAACAGAATACTACTACTGCTCAAGAATCAAGACAATGAACAGTTGTTATTATGTTACGGGATTGTTGTTGTTCATGGTTTCCTTTGTTGTTGGAACAACAACAGCCACTGCAACTAACTGTTCAGAAAATCCCTCATGCGGAAATCTTGTTATCAGATTCCCTTTCAGAATCAAAAACCAACAACCACCTTCCTGTGGCTATCCTGGCTTTGATTTAACTTGTTCATCAAACCAAACTATGATTCAACTTCCTCATAAATTGAAACTCAAAGTCGATTTCATTGACTACAAACGCCAAACTATTCAACTTTCCGATCCACAAACTTGTCTTTACAAACACATCCACAACCTCAATATTTCATCCACTCGGTTCGACTACTTGAAACGTGACTATGATGATTTTCAGGACTATTACTTTTTCAATTGTTCACCTTTGATTAGAAATGAGTTAGAATCCTACTTGGTTTCATGTCTAAGCACTTCAACCTCTCAAACATATGCTATCCCTTCTGATAGTCTCGTTGATTACCTTCCCCTCTCTTTTTGCACCAAAATGTATAATGTTACATTCAAACTTTCTGATTATGTTCGTTTGATGTGGTCTCAGCCTGATTGTAAACACTGTGAATCAAAAGGAAATATATGTGGCTGGAATAATGCTACACACTCCAAGGAATATGCTTGTTTCTCCAAAGGTAATTTAATTTGCCTGTTGTATTTGTTTTGAGGTAATCGTGTCAAAATATATAAACTCAGTTTTGCTAGTATGGTTTTGCAGATTCATCAACGGCTTTACTCACCACAGGGTCAATTCTTGGATCGTTGTTTTTCATCTTGTTGACTGGTGCAGTTTACCATATTTATGACATTTACATACTAAAGAAAGCAAAACAAGCAATTATAGAAAGGTTTTTGGAAGATTATAGAGCTCTTAAGCCTACTAGATACTCTTATGTAGAAATTAAGAGAATCACAAATAACTTTGGAGACAAGTTAGGAGAAGGAGCCTATGGAAGTGTGTATAAAGGAAGCATTTCAAAAGAGATCTGTGTTGCTGTGAAAATACTAAACTTTTCTCAAGGAAATGGGCAGGATTTTCTCAATGAAGTTGGTACAATGGGTAGAATTCATCATGTTAATATTGCTCGATTGATAGGTTTTTGCGCCGATGGGTTTAAAAGAGCGCTTGTATATGAATTCTTGCCAAATGGTTCATTGCAAAAGTTCATAAATTCACCAGACAATAAGAAAAACTTTCTTGGTTGGAAGAAGATGCATGAAATTGCTTTAGGAATAGCTAAAGGAATTGAGTATCTTCATCAAGGTTGTGATCAACGGATCCTCCATTTCGATATCAAACCACAAAACGTGTTACTTGACCATAACTTCATTCCAAAAATATCTGATTTTGGTCTAGCTAAGTTGTGTTCTAGAGATCAGAGCATAGTATCGATGACTACGGCTAGAGGAACTTTGGGCTACATTGCTCCCGAAGTTTTTTCAAGAAACTTTGGAAATGTGTCTTACAAATCAGATGTTTATAGTTATGGAATGATGTTGCTTGAAACAATAGGAGGAAAGAAGATCACGGAGGATTTAGAGAAAAACACGAGTCATGTTCACTATCCGGAATGGATTCATAATCTTTTAGATGATCAAGAGGAAATGAGAATTCATGTTGATGACAAAGAGGATGAAAAAACTGCAAGAAAAATGGCCATTGTAGGACTTTGGTGCATTCAATGGCATGCTATGGATCGACCATCAATGCAAATGGTGGTTCAAATGTTGGAGGGAGAGGAAGACAAAACTCCAATACCTCCCAATCCTTTTGCTTCTCAATCTAGACGAACTGGGAGAAATGGTTCAATTGCAATTACCAGACAGCTAACACAAGATTTAGATGTAATTGAAGAGTTAGAATGAGCTGCAATTATGAAATGTGTTACATTATCTTTACTTTCTTTTGTTCCATTTATGTCTTCAAATTGACTTTAGTATTTAAATAAATAGAATAATCCCACTCTTTTCATAGGTATTTGATAAATATTGTGGTGTATTGAACAACCCGCTATTTCTATAGGATTTTGGAGAGAAATATATAGTGTATTGGACAAACTAAACATTGCAAAACAATCACTAAAGATTTGTAAATAATTAATAACTCTTGGACTGAAATCGGCAGGCTTCTTCTCATGCAGAAATTCCTACACTGCATGGAACCAAACCTCGTGTAGGAGATTGACAAAACTATGTATATATCACCATATTGTATGCATCTATATTATGCACTGAAAACAACTCAAAAACATCTTTTGCAATTGCTACTCATTAATGTTAAAGTAATTACATTCACTGGTATCATCACTAAAACAATGGAGTACCAATGTAAAAGAATAACAAATGTACTCCGATACAGACTTACAACTAACAATGGGCCCCCTCAATACAAGGGAAAACAAAAAACAAAATACGAAGCCTCAATGTCGAAGTTGAATTTGCTAATGTACACAAAATCTGTTGCTACAGCCTTAAACCCGCGGTGAACAATCTTCAGGTAATTTACATGCAGGGTGTGATGGGATGTTAGTTCTTTCATAGCTTGTCAGATACATCAGCTGCTAATTCAATCTTCCATATATTAAAGAAAGCTCAGTCAACACTCTTGCAATTGCACAATTTTTACTCTGTTCTCAACTTGCATCATGTGAAAAAAAGATGCCACTTGCTTGAAATCCAGTCACAAGAAATAACCAGGACTACAAAACCTCTAACAAAATCTTGTTAACCTCCAAATTCTGGATGCCCCTCTCATCATATGGAAAGGGGGGAAATGTGGCGAGGCACATTCTTAAAATGCAGCAAGGCACATTCTTAAAGTCAAAGGAAACAGAAACACCCATAAAATTTTGTCAATAGATCAAGTTGCTGATAAAGATTTAGAATCAACGGTTCTATTTGCGTGGCACATGCAATCTGGGCATGGAAAGCTATATATGGAGTCACTAGGCCTTTTGAGCTCAACTCCCTTGGAGTCACTGTGTGACCTCATGCTCAGCAATTGACGCTTGAGACTTCTCCATCTGTAAAGTAGTCAAATTAGAGTCAGATTCTTTCTACAAATAATAAGATAAATCTTACATGCATAATGCTAAAACAACAAGGATCATCATTTTATAACGAGGAGTGCTACAAATAGCATTCTTTTTATACGAGATATTTGGAAGTAAATTCCATTCCGTGCAATCAATGTCTATAATAATAATAATAGTTATATTATACCCGAGAAAACAATTGCCTGGGTATTTGCCTTCTAATTGTATTCATGTCTCAATTATCATCACAAAACTGAACTGAAAGAAATATATACTACAGCACAGACAATACATACCCAATATTGCTACTGTCAAAGAGTAATGCCAACTTCCGCTTATCAGGCTTGATTGTCTTAGAGTGTCCACCATACAAGTATCTCCGGTGGCCCAGTAGAAAATGAGGGAAGTTACCGCCCTGTGTTGTGACAAACACCTCGCTATGAAGACAAACTGTGTAGTCTATAGCAGCCATCCTGGAAGAATAATTCTAGAAGAAACTCAAGTTAAAATTACAGTACGCAATCTTTCAAGAGCATAATAAAGTGGGATAGAATACTAATTTATACCTTAAATGGGGCAAGTTCCTCCTCAGATGCTAAAGTTTCCTTGGTGTGCAAATTAGGAAACATTTCCCTTAGAGGGGCCATTGTTATCTCGGCATTATATATTTTTCCAGATGCCAAATAGATGGAGGTGTTCTTTGTAAAACCCATTCCCCTAAGCATAAGGCCAACCTGAAGACATATATAAAAACATTGACCATCATATATATAAAGAAACTAATATAAAGTTATAATGTTTTCCGTTTAAAAAATGAGTAGCAGATAAAAAGTCTTGAAGCTCTTAGAATTTGGATTGAACCCATAAAACTAACTTGTAAGGTGATTCTTTAAGCCATGTCACATCCAAGTCTGATTGTCAACACTCAACAGATCTGAGATAAACCTAACTCAACTCAATAAAAACGACTTGTACAGTGAGATATACCTCTTAGCCATAAGCATTTTTTTCAAATCATATCACACCCAATGTGGGACTCTCAACAAAAGCAAAACATCACTTTGCAGGAAACATTTGAACCTCTTAGCTATATTAACAAGTTATAAAAATTATTCCCTTTAATTGTATTCCTCTTTGTTAGAATATCGGAAAAATATCTCACCACATCAATATTCTTTCATAAAATATGTTAACACTACCAAGATTATCACTGTAGTTTCCATATTTCTTTACTCTCATTGTTTATTTCCTTATTTTATTGGGATCAAGAGTCTAGTATTAGCATAAACACTTAAGGAATGGTGTTTTCGTGTTGTGTATAATATCCATCAGTCATTTGCATCATATATAATTTTGTTAGTCTAGATACTCCTTTTCTTCCTTCCACGCCCAATAAAACAAAAACTAAACCAATAACCTCAACACACTTCGTACAGACCAAGATAACTGGAAATTTGAGAAGATAATACCTCTAATGGAGTGAGGGGACACTTCCCATTGATCCTGATTGCTCCAGGACGTATAACTCGTCCAGGTTTTGTAAATTTCCCTTTCCAACCTCTTTCTCTTGCTGCAACCATGTCGTCTCTCTCCTGTTTCCCACCATCAAAAACACAACAAGAGAAAGCAACCATATCCTGCACATGAGAAGCAAGTAGAAAGTGATTCAGCAAAGACCAACATGTAATGTCGTCTGTCCGCCTTCATGATTCAGAACAACATTCACATCTAATCAAACCAACCTCTTCAAAACGAAGATGAATGGAGACATATTTACTGCCATTCACTATGCTTTGCTTCCTCATTCTTGCAACCAAAGATTCACTCAGGGACAATATGGGACTGGAAAATCGTAAAGCCTCGTAATTTGCTAAGCATCTGAGACGCTGGACAGCAGGAGGAGCATCAAATGACAATCTATTTGCAAAAGGTGAAATCCGTATAACCCTGTGTGATTGAATAGGAAAATTTGTAAACAGCAAACACAATAGTTTTACTCTTGCCAAATTTAACCCATAAGAGATTATAACATTATAACATAAAAATTCATCTGAAAACTAATAGTCTGAATTTCACATACATTGACAAGACATGAATAGTACAATAACTAACTGATAAATTGGCTATCAATTGATATTACATTATTAACAAAGGCCCTTGTGTATTTCCAAATGTATTCGGGCACAAGTTGTGCATCATAAAATAAACAAAGCCAATCATGTTCAGTGAAATTTTAAATTAGAATAAAATAATTGTATAATATCTCCTTCAAGACAAAAAAGCAAAAATAAGTGTTGAATTGATAAATATAAGTTAAACGATAATATCCCTCTATTCCATAGCTCTTGAGGTTGTTGAGGCACATAGATTAAAAAGGCATTTAAACTAAAAGTTTCACTATTTTATTATCTAATAGGTCATTAATATCTTTACAGTTTCTGAATTCTCTCTCCAAATAGGGATAGAGTTAAAAATATATATATTTAAATAGACATTGGAATTTTTAAACATCAATAATTCTGAACTTAAAAAAATTAGAATGTAATAAAACATATAACTTGCAAACAAACACCAGACACCAGACTCTTGGTCCAAACTGTATAACCATTAGAGATCAATGACAATAAGCAATAGCTTCATAAAAGAAGATCGTAACTCACCGTTCTTCAAGTAACTTTGGGAGTACCACGTCTCTGTAATACTGAATGGATGACCATGCCTTGATCCTGAAATTGAAAACATTTGTCATGTTGCTGCCAAATCTTTCCATCATGTGCTCGGGAATCTTATCAACCACCCGTACATCATTTTTCAAGATATTGCCAAAATATTCTTCATCATAAATGTCGCTGAACTTGCTGAAATATTGAAACATTATGAAACAATTTAGTCTTTAACACCTTGACTATTATTGGAACATCTACCAATAAACTTGTCAGTCAATACAAAAAACTTGTCAGTCAATACAACAGCGTAATTTTATAAGAACCATAAAATTTATTAGTGCAGAGCACCCAATACCAGAAATGCAATAGTGGATCATGGAGTGACTGCTAAAGTAGATAGTGGGTGCAATGCCAACATATATTACTAGGCTTCTCTCTTACTGAAAAATCAAATTAAAAGATAGAAAAATTAACATACCTAGGATCTTTCCATATGCTGTGATAATGAAAATTTGGGATCACAAGAGTAGCATTAAGATAGCCAGCCACAGCAACAGCATTGCATATCTATAAGCACCACATTCATTAAATGAAAATGTTGAAAGTAATGCTAAATTTAGCCAACATATAACAAACAAAAAGACCAGACATATAAAGAACACTAACCGATGTCCTTTGCTGATTTAAGCCACCATTAGCCTCTACATAAATGTATCCATTTGATTCAGGAAGGCCTGTGGGATTCATAAGAAATTTACATTATTTAATAGAATACAGGAAATTGTCAGAAGTTCATACATAATTTCCCCCATATAACAGTAAGCAATATACTGCAATAAGATTAATGTCAGGTATTGCAAGAACAATCCAATTCATACGTTAACCAGATATTCAGTACATTCATTTCATCAAATATGATTTTGGTTTTCCATAGGCTCTATTGTCTGCTTTCATTGTATTCAAAATTCAATTATTTATTGGGATTTCATAACATCAATGACAGGGAATACTTTATATGTAAGGTTATTTTGGATACTCTCGACTTTGTTCCTTTGTTCATTTTGCTCTCTATGATACTCCCAGGGTCATTTCGTGCAACTTTTGCTTACAAAATATATACTCCTTCACTGAAAAGAGAAATGTTCCACCTTGATATATCCCTTTGAAAACCAAGGAGGGCCTCCTGTAAGATTAACTCTTTTATTAGTTCTCGTCTTTTCTTGCATTGATCTGCAACAACTTTATTTAATTTTGTTTACCATTTCGGGATAGCATTAGGTGGAGTTATTGGGCCTTTGTGCCCTTAGTTTATTGAGCCTTTTGCCATTCAAAACTGGGCCTTTTGTTTATGACTAGTTTTGCAGATATATGAAAAATTTTGAAACATAGTAAATAACTCTGAATTTCTTTCATTAAAAAAAATTTGAGTACATCTAGAAAAATCATCAATGAAAGTAAAAAAGTACTTAAGACCTACAACATAACTGACACGACTCGGATCCCACGCATCTTGATGAGTAAGATCAAAAGGGGAGTTAACCATCTATAAATATGTTAGATATAGGCATGTTAAGTCATCTAAAGACCGCATAATCACCCAATCATTATCTATCTCCTTTAAACTTTGTATAAAGCATTAAAGTTTAGCAATAAAGGCCTCGCATATCATAAAAGCATACCTTTACATACATTCCATCTAAAAATTTGACAATAAGCTACTATTCTTTTCAGAGTGGGTAATAAGAATTTCCATGATTAAATTGAAAATAAACCACACAATCACATCACATACAAACAAAAATCTAATATATTGCCCCTGAATTAGAGTATTAAGGTTAGTTGTTCAGGTTTTGTTCATAAACCTACTTGTAATGAATATTAGGTAGACTTCCTTAATTCTATTTACACGGAGAAATTTACTCAAAAAGAATATGAATAGGAAACAGTAAGCCCAATGAATGTACAGGTCAAGTATACAACTAAGTTGGTGAAGTTTTATTAAAAGTAACACTAAGATGTACTTATGCATTAGATATTACTACTCTTACAGGTCAAGTATACAACTACATTGGTGAAATCAAACAACTCAAATAAGCATAATGGGAAAAAAGAGAGCAAAATTTTTTATCATACTGTGTATCAACATTACTCAAATTATACCTTCTGAAGATTTGTGTACGCATGGTTTCCATTCACCACCTCTATATGGAATCTTCCATATTGTTGATATCTGAAAGGAATTTAATTGCTTTGGTCACTAGAAATATCCAATAAAAGGTATGAATAAATTGTTGATATCTGACAGAAGTATTGTTAAATTGAAGTAGAAAAAGACACATGGAAAATTCATATGTAGCAACTGATGATAAGCATCAAGAATCATGGTATGAATGATTTCAATGATGATCCCTAACATATGTATGCTAATTAAAATACAGCCCGTATTTTAGGCTCCAGTCCAAAACTTTTGAATTATACAACCAGAAACACTGCAATTATCTTTGTATTAGGTCTATTAGTTGACAGAGTTAGATTAATCCAGGAGTAGCTGTGACTGAGATAGTTAAAGAGGTAGGCTATGTTGTTCATCAATAAAAGGAAAAGTTGAGAGGAAGACTAGCTAGTCTTTTGGGAGAGACTTAGAACCCTACAAAAAAGAGGTGCAAACTCACGAAGACCTGAAGTGCATTATGATCTATAATATGGGAAACTTCTCCCTACTATTTCCAATAAAGTATGAAAGTTACCAAGCTTTTCCTACACACATATATATATGAATTACATATTTACATCAATTTCATAGAATCTTATGATTCATGTTACAATGGCACGATGTAAAATCTTTATTCCCATTTCCGACCTTGAGTAAAATTTCAATTTTGACTATCTTGATTATGACCCGTGACAGATTCTAACAGTCCCTATTTATCACTAAAGGACTGAAGCTTGCTAACAGAACTGACATTTGACAACAGCAAGGTGCCAGATTTCACTAACTATACATAATTCACAGGATTTACAGTATACAGCCATGAGCCATGAACAGCTGTCAAGAAAATCTTCAATGCTTCTGCCAGTGATTTGTATTCTAGCAGCACCCAACTTCCTTACTAAACACCTAATCTTACATTTGATGTTCAATAAGTCTCAAATTCTCATTGTATTCGTATGATACTTAGCCTGACCTTTTCTACCGAAACTCTAGATGACAGATCTTAAGAGTTAGGACCTCCCTAGTAATCATAAAAATCAAAATAAAGAGCAAGATTCTATACATCAATGTGGTCAAAATCTTTAACCCCCCTTCTACATCTCCAAATAGCAGGTCAATCAATACACAAGCAAAGGTTTCTCAAATAACAAGCCCCTATAAGGCAATACCCTCATATTATCAATACCTATAATGACAAGCAAGTGCATTCTCACAAACAAGAGAGCGATTGAAATCATTTTTCTTCTACTATCACATGTTACTGTACAACACAGTACCAATAGATCCAGACTCATCAAACAATTTGACTAGCAAAATTCCATTAACTAGCCATCAAAACATTAACCAAAAATCAGAGAATTACAAAAAGTAAATAATAGTAAAGCCATATATAATAAACATATAAGTTGTACAGTGGATCATAGTAGAATTGTTAAATAGCAGCTACAGCATAGCATAACTTAAACAAACTGCTATTGTTCGGAAATTAAAACTAGACAGGATAAGATTAGAAACAACAAATCGCTATTGTTCCACAAATCATAATTTTCAACAAAATGATCAGACACAGAGTTGATTTAGTACAGCTCAAACATAAAATCAAGACTAGAACAACTGCATTAAGCATATATATTGAGATCCCAATCACAAAATCCTCAATATTCAAATTTCACCAGAAATCAAATAACACAACATCCAAGGAACCAACAATCTATTCATCTATCCTCTATTCTATCCATCATAATAAAAGTCTTCCCCTAACAATACATCACAAATTTCACATTTCTATTTTCCCTCATTTATCCCAATTAGTGCCTAAAAGCACGAGATCTTCATTCTCCACCATGTAAATAAACAACAAACAAATTCCAGAAAAAAATAAAACTTAAAAGAAATTAAAAACGAACCGCATCGGCGGAAGAATTATCCGCATCCATTTCATGTCGAAGCTTAGCATAAAGTTGAGGACTACGGTAGAGAGAACCAGGAGCAGGACGGTGCTTAATGATGGGAACAACATCGAACGAGAAGGTCCCGAAGTAGAGAAGCATACCGGAGATATAGATGAGAGGCGCAAAGAGGAAAATGCCTTGACGACGGAGGAGAACCGAGAGGAAAAGCCAAGCGAGGCGTTGAGCGTAGGTTCGTGGAGCAGGTTGAGCCGGAGAGAAGCGGCCGGTTTTGGAACGGGTGTGACGGAGACGAGGTGAACGGAGAGGCGAGGCGGGAGGAGACGGCGATGAATGGCCACTGGACGGTAGCCGGTTGTAAGGGTGCATTGGATGATTGAATGTGACGGTGTCACATGATAGTTACGGTGTGTGTGCGGCGCGCGCTCTCTCTCTCTCCCTCTCTGACCCTTTTTTTCAGGAAAAAAAAGGAGAGAGCGAGAGAGGCACGGAAGGAACCAGAGAGAATATCAGGTTGCGTTTATTTAATTTATGATAGCAGGTAACGTTTTTAGAGAGAGAAAGAAGGCGTGCTGGAGAACAAAGAGAGGGACAGAGAGAGCGCACGTGCTGAGGGAGTGGGTGTAATTCTTCTTTTTTTTCCTTACCGGAGTGGGGTTTGATTGATGATGGACAATCGTTTAATTTTTTTATTACTTTTGGTTTATTGGCTTAATTTTATAGGCCTAATATTAATAACATTTTTTGTCAATTGTGTTTTGACCAACTCACGAATTTGGTCCTTCATTTTTAAAACAGAATAAAGCAGATCCTAAACTTGACTAAAGTATATAAGAATGATCCTAACCCTATTTTTACTCCAAAAAAGTTGATGTGTCTAAATTTTAAGTGATGTGGCCAAATGTTTGATTATGTGGCATTGCATATCTGGAAATTTAAATTATTAATTCATTTAAATAATTGATGTAATTAATTTATTAATTCACAGGTATAATATCTACCCTAATCTCCTCAAATAGAATCAATCTTGCTAGTGTTCCTCTTCTGACCCTTCTTGTGCTCAGTCTTTCTTATTCATGCTCTGTGCGTATTCCTTCTTCCATCGAGGCTTACAATGGCAGCGAAAGGAAATCCAAAGTACTGTTTCAGGTATGTCTCATAAATTAGGTTAGTTATTTTGAAATTTAATTTTTGCCATAAAAGCCTTATAAATTAAGGTTTTTTTGTTGTGGTTGTGATATGCATAGGCCAAGTGAACCCCAGAAGTTGAAGTTATGTTTCAACCATGGGGGTAGATTTATATTCTTCCCTGTCAAATTGTATGTTGAGGGTCTAGTTTATGAGATGGATGAAGCATTTGACGTTGATTTTGCGAACTATAAAGACTTTAGAGCAAAAGTGCTACATCTTGGGTATGCGAACTTCAAGTGTTTGTGGTACCAGCATCCAAAGCTATCATTTCAGAGTGAACTTAAGCCTCTAAACACTGATGGTGACGTTTTAGAGTTATTTGCAGATGCTAAAGTGTATAATGTAGTAGACATTTTTGTTGAACATGTAGTTGATATTCATGATATAGTTGAATTTGGTGATGACGGACCGTTGGGGGATGAGATTAGGAATGATGAAGTTGAAGGCAATTCAGATGTTGAAGAAGTTGTTATGGAGGAGGTTAAGGATGAAGGTGTCAAGGTTGATGTTGAGAATGAAAGGTTTAGGGATGAAGGTGTTAGGGTTAATGCTGAAAATGAATGGGTTAGGGATGAAGGTGTTAGGGTTGATGCTGAGAATGAAAGGGTTAGGAATGAAGGTGTTAGGGTTGATGCTGAGAATGAAGGGGTTAGGGATGAAGGTGTTAGGGTTGATGTTGAAGATGGTTATGTTAGTGAAGAAGATGAGAACTATGTTGCAAGTGATGAAGAAAGTGAGGATGACTCTTATATAGGTGTTGATGGAGCAGAATGAAATTGGACTAGTGAAATACTTGTTGGGGGTGGAACCATGAATGAAACACAAACTATTGATGAAGAGTTTGACCAAGATGAAAGTGACTTACACACTACATTCAAAGTTCTTGAAAATGATGAAGCTGTTAGGTTTGAGATTGGTATACAGTTTGCTTCAAAGGAAATAGTCATGGATGCTGTTAGGGATCATGTTATGGAAACAAAGACAAATTTATGGTTCTACAAAAATGATGTTATTAGGGTTGTTGTGACATGTCAAACAAATTATCCATATCATATGTTAGTTGCTAAAAGGAGTGCAAGTCAGTACTGGCAAATAACAAGTTTGACTAAGGATCATGAGTGTGTTAGATCAGTTGGGAATAAACAAGCTAAGACTAAGTGGCTAGCAAAGAAGTTTATACCTTTGATTAGGCACACCCCTCATATCAAACCTAGTGGATTGGTTGATGAGGCATTTCATAGGTGGAATGTTAAGCTCAACCATTTTCAAGCATATAGGGCAAAAAAGAGAGCATTAGAGTTAATAGAATGTGCTAGTAGTGAGCAATATGCACACTTAAGGAGCTATGCTAAAGAGTTGAGAAGGTCAAATCCTAATAGCACTGTCATAATCAAATGTGGGACATCTGAATTAGGTCCTGTCTTTGCAAGGATTTATATTTGCTTGGCAACTTGTAAGGCTGCTTTTGCTCACACTTGTAGACCATTAATTGGATTGGATGCTTGCTTTTTGAAAGGAGAACATGGAGAACAAGATTGAATTGATGAAGATAAGGAGAACATGGAGACCATATTTTGGTGTAATGACAAGTATCTAATGTTTTGGTGTAATGACAATTCTTCATATATTGCGCTGTTATGACAATTAAGTAATGTTTTGGTGTAATGTCAATCAAGTATTGCTGCTATGTAATGGAAATTATGTAATGACAATTAACCTTCTTTTTCTGTTATGGTTTAAATTTTGAAGATTAACACGATTCATATTTGCAATCAACACATTACTAGGTGGCAATCAACATTTTAAAATTACATTAACATTCATTTGAAAACTACAACATACATCATCAACATAATTCAACTTCTAAACAACTAATTCAGCTGCTACAACACTTAACAACTAATTGAACAACTTAATTCAGCTTCTAAACAACTAATTCACCACTTTTTCAACATGACAGTAGATATCAATCCCATAATGACCACTACAACTAAAACAACTACTCTTTGGCATAACTTTAGCTTCTTTTTCAAATCCTCATCTTGTTTCATCTTCAAATTGTCCTTCTTCTTATCTTCACAAATTCTCTTCCTTAGTGACAATATCACTTCCTTTGCACGAATCGGCATTTCTTCATGGTACCAGTTCAAGAAGTTACATCCCTTTCGTCCCTGCAACTGAAATCACAAACAGATTTAAGATTTTCAATTTCTGGTGTTTGTTCTTCATACCAGAAATTCATACATTTATATAGAAACTGGTGTTTACCTTGTATAACCCACAGCCATTAAACCTCCACCCAGGATTCTCCTTCGTCCACGAGGTAGTGAGCGGCGAATCAAGGTCACAGAAGCAGCGGATGTGTCTTCTTCGTGACACACAATTGTTACTGAACACAGCATATGATTCAGACATGTTGAGAAGCGAAGAAGATTGAGAGAACTGATGAAGTTTGATAGAAGTGAAGAGGGGATCATTGGTGGGAGAAGTTTGGAAGATTGGGATTTGGGATTAATGCAAAGAAGTCACTTAAAATTGATTTTTTGTTTTAATTTTTTTTCTTTATTTTCTGAAATGTTAAATCAAATATTATTAAATACAATATTCAGTTTTTAATGACGTGTAAATGCCTAGTCAACACCTTAATTTGGACACATCAGCTTTTTTGGAGTGGAAATGGGGTTAGGACCAGTTTTAGATACTTTAGTCAAGTTTAGAGACTGCTTTGTTCTGTTTTAAAAATGAAGGACCAGATTCGTGACTTGGTCAAAACACGAGGACCAAAAGTGTTATTAAGCCAATTTTATATTATATGTGTCCATGGGTGTGGATCTACCCACTAACCCGTAAATTATCCGAACTCGTTCATTTACGGGTATATCTAATTCAACCCGCAACAACTCATATAGTTTTGGTTCGGATATCGAGTTTGAGTTTTACGACCAGCGGACCCGTTGACCCAATCCTTTTATGTGACATTAGTAACTTCTTCTTTTTTATTATTATTTTAAATAAAAATATAAAACATTATCTCAATACTAACCATAATTTTTTCAAAAAAACTTTATTCTTCACCAATAATACTACTAGATCAATGAGTTTACGTAATTCTAAGACTAAATATCGTTTTTTTTTGTATCATTTCCAACTTACGTATTTTATTAAAATAATGTGTCTTGTGGAATTTTATACTATTATACAGTGTTATGTCATGTTGATGAGTGTTATTAGATATTTGATGTGCTTCATCCATTTTGTGTCTTAGAAATGAGTATAAATGTATAGAATTCTGTTACAATATTTTTAAATTGAAAAAAATTATTATTTTTTAATTTGAAACACAACCCATGAACTCAACTCATAAATGAATGGGTCGGTTCGGGTTCGTTTTGATAATGAAATTGCGGGTTGGACGGCGAACTCAACCCATTAAAGTTTAAACGGGTTGGGTAACGGGTTAGACTAAACTCGGTCCAACCCAACTCATGCACACCTCTATATTTACTATGGTCTTTAATATAAGAGAAAATTTATGTTTAGATTCATTCAGTGGTTAATATATCTAATACATATATAAAAAAAATACATTAACCATTCTATCTACTTAATATAAATGTAAAGAAGTCATGATGACAACCCTAGCCACATGTCTTCTTGGTAATAATCCTCGCCACATGTCAATTCATAATAATTCTAAATAAAACCCTAATTATACAAACTATATATATTAAAATAAATAATAATAATATAATACTAAACTAAACCATCATTATTATTAATAATAATAATAATAATAAAATATATAATATCTAACTAATAAAAATATTAAAATAATAATAAGTAGATAATTGTCATTTAATAATAATTTTAAATACGAATCCTAATTATACAAACTCTATAATAATAAATAACAATATAATACTAAACTAAATCATCACTATTAATAATAATAATAATAATAATAATAATAATAATAATAATAAAAATAATAAAACCTACTTAATAAAAATGTAAAGAAGTCATGATGGCAACCTTAGCCACATGTCTTCTTGGTAATAATCCTCGCCACATGTCAATTGATAATAATTCTAAATAAAACCCTAATTATACAAACTATATATATATATTAAAATAAATAATAATAATAATATAATACTAAACTAAACCATCATTATTAATAATAATAATAATAATAATAATAATAAAAAATATATATAATATCTAACTAATAAAAATATTAAAATAATAATAAATAGATAATTGTCATTTGATAATAATTTTAAATACGAATCCTAATTATACAAACTCTATAATAATAAATAACAATATAATACTAAACTAAATCATCACTATTATTATTAATAATAATAATAAAAATAATAATAATAATAATAATAAAAATAATAATAAAAATAATTAATATCTAACTAATAAAAATATTAAAATAATAATAATAATAATAATAACAATAATATAATATAATAACTAACTACCACAATTAATAATAATAATAATAATAATAATAATAATAATAATAATAATAATAATAAAATAATATATTCAACCAACACTATTATATCTTATTATCCTAATTCTCATTTTTTTTATACAAAAACAATTTTTAATTATCAAATAATAATAATAATAAATATAATAATAATATTAATAATTATAATATAATTATTATAATTATTAATATTATTATTATCATATAGAATGAGTTTATTATAATATTTGAGAATATTTAAATTTTAAGAAGTAATAAAAAAAGATCGATGTAATATAAATAATATGGGAATTAGATTAAATTTTATAAGTAAGTTTGTATCTTAAAAATTTAATGAATGAATATTAATATATAAAATAACCAGGGGCGGAGCTATAGCCCAGCGAGCCCGGGCACGCGCCCGGGCTCAACCCCTCCTTTCGTTGTATACTCCCCACTTAATAGTTGATTTTTTAGACAACACTAGGGGCAAAATCAATAATTTTTAGACAAAATTATGGGCAAAATTAGTAGAAATAGGGTGTAAAATTTTTGGACAAAATTAAGGACAACATTTTTAGACAAAATTAAGGGTAAAATTAGTATAAATAGAGTGTAAAATTAGTAAAAACAACGTATAAATTTTTTGCCCGGGCTCCTTAAATTTTCTGGCTCCGCCACTGAAAATAACATTTGTTTGATTGTCATTAAAATTTCTATTAATAATAAGTAAGAAATATAAATTCAAAATTTCTAATACTCACCGATTATAAGTTTATGATTAGAATTGATAGATAATTATTTGGAGTTTTTGGAGCTTTTAGAAATGTTTCATATTTTATTATAATATTGTATCATATTTTTTTAATTAATTTCATGTATTAATATAAACTCTAATATTTATTATATTTATTTTTATCGAATGTATGTCGGAGGTTGTTTTTAACTCTTGGATGTGACTTCATTTTTATTGTAGTTACAAAACGTTATAGTTTTTAATGACTGTTTTTAATTACTAAAATTATGGTCACACTTTCTAATCAGATTTATTATCCTATTAATAGGTAAAATCACATATATAAATACATAATTTGTTGTATGGATTTTGTAGAGTTATTGTACACAATTTGATTTGATTGTAGGTCTTCATATTTGGCTTGCCTCCTAACATCTCATATATGATACGTATATACTTTTTAATTTTATATTACTCAGCAGTCCAAGATTAGGTGTTGGTTGGGGTCTTCTTCAACAATCAAATATTTGATTAATAAATATCACGAAGTCTAAATTACTAATTTGTATCAAGAAGTGTCCAACTAATCTTTTACTTTTGCTCTCTAAAGTATTAGGGGTTAACACCTCTAAAGTTATTTGTGTTTAATTTTCTCTTTGAGCAGGTATCTATGAATGTTAATTATATTGATTTTCACAGTAACTTATAATTTGTAAAATTTTACAAAAAGTTATTATTATTATTATTATTATTATTATTATTATTATTATTATTATTATTATTATATTATTGGTTGACGTGTTCTTTGGAGCCCTCTCTCACGCCACAACTCTATATGTTTCTCTCTTATAATTTTTCTCTCTCATTCTTATCACTTTATTTTTAGTTGAGTTTATCTCCCTTCACACATCCATATAAAATGAGATGATGAATTATATTAATTTTTCTTATTAACAACATTATTATTATTATTATTATTATTATTATTATTATTATTATTATTATTATTATTATTGTTTAAAAGAAAGTATCAATCAATTTATTTACAATAATTAAATATCACACATCTGAATTAAAGGTCACATTCTTTTTATTTTATATTATTGATTTATTTAATAATCATTCTTATCGTTTTGGTTTCCACAATGACATAAAACTATTTTTAAAATTCCTTATAAAGAAAATTAAAAAATACATATCTTAATATGTATTTTACAAAATTAAGATTAAAAAATATGCCAATTTTTTTTGTTTATTTTATTTTGGATTAAATTATTGGAACAATGTTTAGAAACAAATTGAATAGTACAAAAATTAAACATTGCCATAAAAATAAATTTTATTTGCAAGAAAATTAAATATACGTATGATACTTTTTAAGTCGTATGTAAAAAATAAAAGGACTTACAAATAAATGGTTTAAAATATGTTTATGATAGTTTTTTTCTTTTCTTTTGTCATTATTTTCTTTTTTGGGTATGGTAATTTTTTACCATTAATAAATCGAAGGTTGGCCACTATTAGCCGAATTACTGGAAATTTAAGGTCAATTCTAATTATTATTTTATTATTATATGAAGGTTTGATAATTTTACGTATTTGTTAGGTTCCTTAAATTATACAAGTATACATTAATATACATTTATATGTATTATGAATTTCTTGATTAATTAAAAATAATATACACAAATGATAAAATTATTCACGTAAATATGATATATATTTCAAAATTAAAGAATATAACTAAAATAATAAAGTAAAATTATAATATAAATTAATAAAGATATTTATATTATAAAACATTTTTTATATTAAATATAATTTTAAAATACATTCAATTATAAGATTATATATAATTATATTTGCAAAAATATATTTTTTAAAATAATATTTGAGGCAATGATTATAATCAAACCAATGCAACGCGCGGATTTTTATATAATTCACATTTAAACAATTAATCTTGAGGGTGACAATGTATCAATCATTAAAGATCCAAAATTTCCATACTTGAAAACTAAAGAATCTGAATGATTCAATGTCTTTTTAATTTATTGTGTTTACGTTTTTTTAATATATGTAATAATAACGCCCAAATATGATAGATTTGTCCATCACATCACTTTTATTAATTAATAATAAAAATTAGCATGAATTTTTCTTTATTTTAATTTATTTCCAATCATACACTTATAAAATTTTCTTTATTTCAATTTATCACCAATGATAAAATAAAATTAATCACAATTATTTGGATTTTCTTTATAAATTAATCAAATAGAAACTCAGATAAAATCTTTTAGGTTTTTAAAATGTAAATAATTTAAATAATAATAATAATGGGAAATATTGACACAATCATAGTACGAGTAATGTTATAGAGAAATATTGACATGTCTTTAGGTTTGTGTAATGTAACACAGTTAATTATAAAAAATGGGAAAATACGCGGCTGAAGCAAAGGTTATTTTGGGAAGCAATATTGGTAAAAAAAATTATATCGCAAGTTTATCATTGACACCTTCTGATAAAAGAATCCCTTTCAAATTCTAACTGCACCAATTTCCTTTAGTTGTTTTATTTGCAATGACTATCAATAAAAGTAAGGGCAGTCACTCAAACATATTGGAGTATATCTACCACAACCAATGTTCGCTCATGGACAACTATATATTGTCTATCAATGGTTACTTTAAAAAAAATTGAAGATATTGGGGACTAATGATGAATGTGAAGATATAGATACAACATCAAATGTAGTTTAAAAAAAATATTTAATAATATTATTTAGTTACTTAATTTTTATTTCTTCAAATTTATACATTTTAAATTATCATAAAATTTTATTTTTTAATTTATTAACTTTCACATTAAATAATTAAAAGTATAATTGCATATATAGACTATATGACCTACAAAATAATTTTATATGCAAATAACAAATAAATATCAATTATTGTAAAAAATTATTTCTAATATACCCGTGCGAAGCACGGGTCGGTAATCTAGTCAATCTAAAAAGTGAACTTTCTCTTATAATAAAGACCAGAAGAAATATTATATTATTATATTATTTATTAACTATATACTTAAGAGATTCTTTAATTAAGACAAAAACTAAATAATTTTAAAATTTGGTTTAATTTTATATTATATATTATTAATTAAGAGATTCTCTAATCTTGCGGTCCTTAATCGTTGGAAATTTCTCTTAATGAAATTTGGTTTGGAGTCTAAATCTTGGGTAAGAGAATGTTGCTTTGGAGTCAAAATCTTGGGCCTCAAGATCTCGATCCTACTTCAATACGAGATCTCTTTTTTCTTTGAACTTCTTTGTAAGCTATCTAGTTAGATACCATTTGAAATAAAAATTCCAACAAAATTAAATTTATGACATTTTCAGCATATTACCAATTTCTCATTATTTTTCTAATTATTTGGTTTACCTATCTTTGATGTCTCACACACGTTCTATTTAATCATTTTTAGAAGTTCACACCAAAAAGTCATTCTAGAACTATTGTGTTATGTGCATTATTTGTGCTTTGTGACATGAAAATGGCCTAAAGGTCAAGTTTTCAACTTAAGCATTTTGGATAAAACTTGAAGTGCATAACATGGTACATCTCATTTTCTTTCCATCATCACTTATGTCAATCATCACAAAATCTGCGTCCTTCTTGAGAAAAGCGTCGCATCTTTGGCAGTTGAGAGAAGAAGGGGTGCCACAAATTTGTATGTTGAGAGAGGAAGAGGAGGCATCACGACTCTATTTGATGAGAGAAAGCTTGTGTCGTCGATGAGAGAGAAAAGAGGTACGAACTTGAAAATGTAAGAGAAGTTTTCTTTTAGATTAAGCTAGCACTCAAATCGAAATAACTAAATTGCACTTACTTTTTAACTGAATTACATAAAAACCGATATTTGAAAATAATATATAAGGCGTAGGTGTAATACTAATAGTGAGTGTCAAGATACCAAATCTGATTAAAAAATGAGTATCAATAGCTGTATTTATTTTGTCTAAAATTGTTCACTTATAAATTAGTCAAGTATATACACCACCAAAATAAAATGCATCATACAATATATTTAGACACTAACCAAAATCAAATTCTCTTGAAAAGAAAAACTGAAGTATCCATAGAAACAAACAATATACATTAAGATAAAAATTATAATGCATACTGTTTTATAATTGAGCAACAATAATAAGTTAATAACAGCAATATTTTTTCTGACAAATCCCTTCCTCTAATAAATTTTACTAACAATGAACATCCAAGTTTCCAACAACAACTTAATAAGGTAAAATAAATTGGGCAAACTAATCTGAATTAAGCCCAGCTACAATACAATATAAACATGATCTATAAGGATAATGAACTACTTTATAATAATAACCATTGCTGATTACAATGTAAATCCGGCGAATTATGTAGATGATGCTATTCATACTCTGCACAGAATGGATGCTTCCACATTTTGATCAGAGTATGCAAATCTACTCAAGAAGCTTATTGCAGGTGCCTACACCAACAGCAGCAGCAAGATGCCATGCAGCATGAAGGTATGGAGTTTTAGGGAATAAATCATCGGCTATAAAAAGTATACCGCCCATTAATGATGACATTTTGTGCACTGTGTGAGCCATTCTCAAGTCGGGATCTTTCAATGCCCTTTTAGCAAATGCTACCTGAATAAACAACATTTAGACAAGAATAACATGATTATAAAATGTTTAGTATAAACGTATGCTTGTGCATATTTGTCGGGTTCTTGTTTCTGCAACTATTACTCCCTCAATGGAGCAGCATGATTATCTATTAAAGCAAAAGACACTAAATTGCCATTTGTAAATATTTGAATTTTCAAGCGATTTACCTCCATCATCCCAGTATGAATAACTGAAACCATTAATGGATTAACGGGAAGAAAGGCTGCAGATGCCGCCATCAGCAACTTTGGGTTCTCGTTTCTGAGGGCCCTTGACAGACACTGCAGTATGATTTTATAGAAAAGACGGTATCAAAGTGATTTACTCGCAGTCTAAAATAGTAACATTTTAGGCAATAAAGAAAATAAAAAACTTGTAATGTAGGGAACATTTCATATTACGTTATTGGAGGGGACGGAGTTGCAATCAGAAGAAAACGCAGGCAGGCCAAAGTTCAATATGTTTACTTAACCGGAAAATAAAGGACTACGAAATAACTTCCTGACCAGTCAACTATATGAATTGCAAAATCAATTATATGAATTGCAAAATTTAAATATGAAAGATGAAAGGTGGGATACAAAACCATTGAGTTTATGTAAAAACTAACAAGGCATCTTCTGCTTAGAACAATTCAAGACAGAAAAAACCTAAAGTCTCATGGTTCTCCTAACAAAGCCGGATAGATTGGTTGCACCGACACAAACAATAACAACAACCAAGCCTTATCCCACTAAGTGGAGTCGGCTACATAAATCAACTTTCGTCATAATGTTCTATCCATCGATACATTTTACAAAAACATGGATTATACTCGAAGTTTAGAATATAACAGATATATGAGATTCTGCATATCATTGAATAAGCCTTTAGTTATTTACGACTATCTATGAATATGCTACTTACAACAGTTGTTGTAGCTATCATTGTGTAATCAACCCATCTCATAAATTTCCTCAATTTTCCTCTTGAGCAATGGTACATACTTGAAGCCACTCCAACTCCAATTAACGAATTGGCATACATTTTAGAACTGAAATTCTTCCTACATTGCAAAAATTCTCATAAGACAACTACGGCGTCTTTCTAGCCAAAGGAATTCAAGATGCTCGGAGAAAAATATTACCTGGGAGCAGTCATTCCAAGAGCTATAAAAGGAATCGAAGTGAGCACATTAGCAATTGTTTCAGCAACATGCTGATCACCTGATAAGTGGACATAACAGTATATCACGATTAGATTATTCGAAGTAAAACAAGAGCAACATTAACGGAAAGAAATTTTCTTAACGTTACCATGACAACTAATACTGCAGTGGATAGGTCTCAAGCATGCTGGTCTTTGTTGCCATGCCCGTCTACACAACATATTCGAAGTCAGTTAGCATACACAATTTCATAAATTTACAATCGCAAAAAATAACAATAAATTAAAAGTTATACGCCGTTTTGACGAATATATAAATTTCACTCACTGCATTATCATCAACTGATTTTCTCTGGTAGTTGAAGTACCACCAGATGATGGATGAAGATCCCGACTTTGATTAGTTTCCGTCAGAGAAAACGGTGAATGAGGCACCACTTGGACTCCATGGACACCTTCAAGGGCTCTACTGTGATTCATGGCAATTCAATTTGTGTTGTGTGCCAGCAATTTCTTGCTGGCACAAACACTTGGTTGGAGAGTGCTGTAGAGTATAATACCCAATAATTCTGATAAAAATAGAATATCTTAATTAATTCATAACAAAATCTAAATATATGCTATCTAATTAATGTAGCAAGCTTAATCCTAAGCATAAACAAATCAGAAAATGTTAATTAGGGAAAAAATAGATTATCTGCTGCAGTGGTACCCAAAATTTTCAGTTAATCAAACTAGAACAACAACAATAAACAATGATAAAAATCTGAAGTGACGCAAAATTAAAAATATGATTCTAATTCGTTGGAGTGGATAGAGAGAGAGAACCTGGTGGAGAATTAATTAATGTTGAGAAGTATTCGTAGTGGTAAAATGCAAGGAGAAATTACGAAGAGGCGGTTTTTGAATGAAAATTTTTAGAATAAAAAAACAAAAAAGGGGAAAAGGGAATAGAATAAGAGAGGGGAAGATGCTTTGTTAAGTCGAGAATCTTCCTGTATAGAAAGACGCATATTCGGGTTTTTTGGGATGACTCATATTTGACGCACCAATCATTAACAGCTATGGGACTAGCAATTCTTTATTTTTTCTTCTTCTTCTAAGTACTACAACAAGGGTCAATTACTTACACCAAGTGAATCACCGTTTCTGTGATAAGATTGTAAATTTTGGTTGTGTTTAGATATTTTAAAAGTGGAAAATGGAACTGATATTTTTTTGTTGGGGGTACTTGCGGTTAAAGGTGACAATTGGATATTCATACAAAATATATTCTTACACTCTTTCTTACATCAAATACATACACTATATATATAATTCATGGTAAATATAGTGTTTTTTTATTAAAATAATATTATTTTTAAAAATTGTTTACTTTTTAAAAAAAAAGAATTTTAAAATTTACTTTTATAACACAAATATAAAGTTGCGTCATTAACCAACTTCACAACTATATTAACCACAAAAGTGTACGTCATTAACCACTTATTTTTACTTATAATTTATTAATCACTTTCACTACTACATTAACTAATAAAATACATATTATTAACTATATTCTGACACTAAATTATAAATGTATTAACAACTTTTAGACTTCATTAACCTACTTTATTTTATTATTTAATTATTTATTTTATGTTTGAGAACTCATTAACCAAATTATGAACAATATTAACCAACTTTATACATAATATTAACCAAAATTGATTTACTACGTAAGATTTAATATTTGATATCAGAACACTCGATAATTGAACTATAAAGTATATTAACCAATTTATAACACTCAATTAATCAACTTTACTTTATAACTTATAACTATTTTTTATGTCAGAATATATATCTACCAAACTCTAAACTATATTAACCAAAGTTTTGATATTTCATTAACCAACGTAATTTTAAAATAAAAATAAATAAAAAAGTTAAAATAAAAAAATATATTGTTCACGTATTAGTGAACAGTGTATTGGGTGTAACCTACATGTCTATGAATTGGTGTAAAGATATCATTTATCAATATAAAATCCATCAAATTTTATTAACCAAAATGTTCATTCATTTAATCTAATAAATCTATTTATCAAAAGAATATACTCTGGAATCTAATATCTATTTACTCCCTCCGTGTCTCACGATAGACGTCTTCTTTGAATTTTTCACACTTTTTAAGATAGTAATTAATTATGTTGATTTCAATGATAAAATAAATGATATTTACTAAAATAACCTTATTAATATTAGATAGTTGATTAGTTAAATGGATCAAAACACAATAAATAAGAGTAATTGAAATTTGTTTAACGTTTTTCTATCTTTGTTGTCGTTTCAGCTTTACATACCAAGCTAATGGCACAATCAATTGAAGATGTTAGGGATACAAGCAACTTCAAAGATTCGTAGAAGATTGTTGTGAGGTGTAAACATTTGTAGTCTGTCACAAGTGCCTCTAATAAAGAGCATTTGAAAATGGTTTTGATTGATGCAAAGGTATGATGACATCTCATGGTGAATAATTCTTATATTTAGTTGATTATTGCATTCCTATTGTGTTCGTGTCTAATGTGTATTAAATATATTTGATTTTTAGTGCGCCATGATCCAAATAATTGTACCACCGCATTTGGTTTCGAAACACATTTTAGCCACCCATTCTTTTAGATGGTCATCAAACTCTACGCTTAAATATTCACCACCTTACCCTCATTTTAAGAGATAAACACATTGCCCTCATAAGGATTGCAGAAGTAATACCCTTTTGTTTCTTTAAGATACCCCACGAATAAGCACTTGTTAGATTTTGGCTCAAGCTTAGTTAAAATTTATTGTTTCACATAAACTTCGCAATTTCAAATCTTCATGTAACACATATGTGGTTTCTTACCACTCTATATCTCATATGACATCTTCTCATTTTTGGATGGAACAAGGTTAAGTGTGTGAGCTATTGTCAATAAAGCATGTCCCCGAAAGGAGTTTGGAAGATCAACGGTACTCATCATGGATTGAACCATGTCAAGTAAGGTTAGGTTTCTTCTCTCAAATACACCATTCTATTATGGTGTTCCAAGAGGATTTAGTTGGGATAGAATCCCCCACTCTTTTAGATGGTCATCAAACTCTAAGGTTAAATATTCACCACCTTGATACGATCGAAGGGTTTTAATATTCTTGCCTAGTTGATTTTGTACTTCATTTTTAAACTCCTTGAACTTTTCAAAGGTTTCAGATTTGTGTTTCATTAAATAAACATAACCATATCTACAATAATCATCAGTAAATGCAATGGAATACTGAAAACCTCCTCTGACTGGTGTGTTTAGTGGTCCACATACATCAGTATGTATGAGGGCCAAAAGATCATTAGCCTTTTCACATTTTCCTGTGAATGGGGACTTTGTCATTTTTCTAATTAACAAAATTTGTATGTTTTATATGATTCATAATCAAGAGAGTCAAAGAGTCATATCTATGGAGTTTGGAAATGCGTTTCTCATTTATGTGGTCTAAACGACAATGCCAAATGTAAGTTGGATTTAACTCGTTAAGTTTCATCCTTTTAGTATTAGTGTTATATAAATTGGCATTTCAAGATCATGGACATATAATTCATTGTCATTTGTGTAGTAGCATATAATATATCATTCAAATAAGTAGAGCAACAATTGTTCTTTATTATGAATGAAAAAACCAAACTTATCCAAACAAGAAACAAAAAATAAACACTACAAAAAATCACGTCTGTAGCGACGTGAATTCCATGACACAACATGGAAAATCACATCAGAAAAAAGATTAGCGACATGGTCATATACATCGCCTGGGAGTGCGTGGGAACTTTATTGTGTTGTGTTTATCACGTCACAACTTTGTGACATGGAAAGCACGTCGCTAATGTTGCACAATTACCAAGCCTCCATCTGCAATTGGGACAGACAAGGACTGCAAAAAGTAGTATGACACAGGACACGAAGAATGGTTGTGGCGTGTTTTACATGTCACTGATTTGTGACATGTAAAACACGTCGCTAATTTTGAAATTAAATTTGAAAGTTGCGACGTGATTTACATGTCACAAATCAGTGATATGTAAAACACGCCACAAACATTAAAATGTTTTTAAAAAAAAAAAATCTGATTTTTATTATTATAAAAAAAGTTATATTATTAATATTATTTGTTGGAAATTAATAAATATTAATAAAAATATTTATTTAGTTAAATTAATAATAATAATAAACTAAATACAAAAATATATTAAACTACTAAAATATATTAAATTTATAATATAATATCCAAAATACTAACATATAATAAGTAAAATTTTGTTATCCCATACAATTTCAAATTAAAATAAAAATAAAATTCATCCTAAAAAATCATCATCTGGATCGGGATAATTATCAAGGTTGAAATCATCATCATTCTCTTGCTCAGTGTCAGCTACCCCCACATTTTCTCTAGACGGTTGACCACCACTTTGTTGAAACTGCATAAATAACCGCATTTGTTGTTGCATCTCTACTTGCATCTTCGTCATTGCCTCTATTTGCTGTTGTTGCATTTCTGCTTACATCTTCGCCATTGCCTCTATTTGCCGTTGTTGCCCCTCCACTTGTGCTTTTAGCGCCACCTCACGTTCATCCATTTGGGCCTTTAGCTCCGCCTCACGTTGCGCTAACTCGTGTCTCGCCTCAGTTAGAGCCAACTGTCTTATTGTTTCCATTACTTGCAGTGCCAATTGTGTTTGACGTGACGATCCTTCCCCATCTCTAACTCTTTGAAATAAATTTCTATCTCCACTTCTCAAGCTTCCCGACAAATTTCCAGCACCAAAAAAACATCCATTAGGCCCTTTTCCGCCAATGACTTCATTCCAAATATAAAAATCAACATCTGGATGAAGCGGCTCTCCTTCTCTAGGAGAATATTTGGGATTAGCGACCAAAAATTCTACAAGCCTTGTTTGATAATCCTCCTACACATAAAATAGAATTAAAATTATGTATATATAACTTAAATTATATTATATTAAATAATAAATTGAAAATTAGTTGCCACGTGATTTACATGACACAACATCAGAGTTGCCACATGAAAATCACGCCGGAACTTTTTAATTGCCACGTGAAAATAACATCACAAAATTGTCATTAAATATAAAAAAATAATAATAAAAATTGAATAACTTACCAAATATTTTCGAGTACGCTCGTCAACCAAATCACCCGATTTTTTTGTCCTAGTTTCTTTAACCAACTCGATCATGAGTGATTGTCTCCCCAACCTTTTAGCCTAAAAAATAAAATTAACTTTAATTAAAAACAAATAATTATTCAAAACATAACTTTAAAAAGTGGCAATAATTACCATGCGTCGAGAATGTTCGTAAGTGCTTATACTTCCAACTGCATTAAGGTGACCTCCTTTTTCAGATGCCCTCATTTTTTTGCATTTTCATATTTAGCTTTAAATTCCTTTGAATTCCAATATGCAATAAGTTTCTCAAGAACTTCTTGGCCCAGCCACCCAGGACGACTACCATCACGTTCCCAACGCTTTCTAATATTTTGCAACGTGTCAAAAAGTCTTTTTGATGTTCTGCTGAAATAATTTTTTTAACAAGTTTCTCGCTCATTGGATCCCAAGTACACTTTTCCTGAAAACATTAAAATAAACTGTTAGAAAACTATAGTAAAAAAAATTTAAAAAAACAATGACTCGAAAAAATATATTAATTATACCTTAAAACAATTAAACCAAGCATTTTTATTTGAAACATCTCCAAAACTCGTCCATGCTTCTTTATACATTTGCTGAATCACATAGTACACACACCTGGCAGCAGCCCGACTCGGCCCAAACCTAAACAACAATTATGTTAATTAGCATGCATTAAATATAAATTTATATTAAAAAAAGGAAATGTAAACTTAATAAAAATTTAATATATAAGATACTTACGAATTTCCAGCGGGCCAAATATAATATCTACCGTCAATGATATGAATCTCCCTCGGATCATCCTCCCCCTGAACATCGTCACCATCAGACTGCACATCATCTTCATCTCGCGCAGTATCATCCCCACCCGGCTCCACATGATCATCCTCACGTGCAGGTATATGAGTGGGATGCGGGGTGTGGGATCCCCCAGTCTGCTGGAAGCGTGGGGGCACGTGTGTCTACTGGAAGGATAAGGGCACCTGTGTGGGATATGGAGTGTGGGATCCTCCAGTCTGCTGGAATCCTGGGGGCACCTCTGTGTTAGGTGGAAAGCTAGATCCTCCAGTCTGCTGGAATCCTGGGGGCACCTGTGTGTTAGGTGGAAAACTATATCCTCCAGTCTGCTGGTATGATGAAAAACTAGGTCCTGCAGTCTGCTGAAACGGACAACTAAAGTCCACAAGTGGGCGAATAAAAGATGGTGACCCAGACATAGGCCTCCCCTGAGAGGAGAGTAATGACGTAAGAGGTTGGGTACTAGCCTTGGACATGTAATCTAACTGACTTTGTGGGGGGGGGGGGCACACTGCTGTCTGAGGAGACTGGCATAGTACTATCCTTGGGCGTCGGGTCTTCTGACCCTTACCCTTCTCAGATCGGGATGACATTTTACCTATTTATTGAGAATACACAATTAATAAAATATATACATTCACACAAATATATTCAAACATGTTTCTCATATACATTCATTAACACATTCAATAGATGGTTCATTAAGTAAAATTACAAAAAACACATTCTCTTATAAATACATTTATTATTCTAAATCTACAGGCTCTTCATACATATCATTATCATCATTTGATGTGATACTATCCTCATACTCAACGCCTTCGTGCTCTTCATTCACATTATCTTCAACCAACAATATAGAAGCATCAACTCCATACCCCTCATTTGTTATATCAGACAAATTGGTAATTTTCTCAACTGCAATGACATCATTAATTGGTCCAACTTCATCAATTTGGTAAGCAAGATCTTCCACTAGATTGTCAGTTTCAATATGGCCTATTGGTTTTGTTTTTATAACAACACATAACCCTCGCTTATGTGGCACAAATGAAGGATAAGGAACATAATAAACTTGCCTAACAAGATGTGACATTATGAAAGGGTCGTACTCTTTGTACCTTCGCTCCATTTGAATCTCAACAGTACCATATGTCGTGTCTATTTTTGTGCCTCTAGTTGGATCATACCATTCGCAGTAAAACAAGACAACTTTATTCTCCGAGTCCAAGTAATTGTATACCAACTCGTAGATATGTTTAACAAAGCCATAGAAATCATCTTCACCCCCATCTGTAACTCCTTTTACGAATACACCACTGTTTTTTGTTTTTTTCCCTTCAGTCCAAGTCTCAGTGTGAAATTTATATTCGTTCACGAAGTATGTGTGCCATTCGTTTGCGCTTAGAATAGGGCCTTCACACAAATTTCTCAAATGGAGTATTTCTGGTGTCGGTGTAACAATGCATGACAATCTATCCTTAAACCAAGATGGAAATTGTGCATGAATGACACCGGATGTTGGTTGTACACCGGTGCTTTGAAAATAGACATTGTTAAATTCCCTATAAAAAAACACACTATAAGTTTCAAGGTAATAATATTTACACACTATAGATAAAATAATAGTTGGGTATACTTACTCAAGATACGGTTTAACTTCGACGCAGTTGATCAACACATGAACATGTGCGGATTGCATTTCTTGTTGGGTCAACCAATGAACACCTTTCTTTCCAGATGGACGACCTGGAAGCCCAAAGACTGATAAGGTGAATTGGCTTCTTTCGTTAACATTTACGGGATTCCTTATGATTCTTGGGGTTAACATCAAGTTGTTGAAATAGTGACTGCAAAAATGTGATGTCTCCCGATGCAAGTAATGCGAACATATGGATCCTTCAACTCTAGCTTTATTTTTCACGGATCTCTTAGAATCACCCATAAACCTTTCAAATGGATACGTCCACCTATAATGAACAGGTCCTCCAAGATAAGCTTCTTATGCAAGATGCACAGGTAGATGTTCCATGGAGTCAAAAAATCCAGGAGGAAATATTTGTTCCAACTTACAGAGAATGATTGGAATATTTTGGTCCAACTTAATGATATCATACACTCTTAAAGTTGAGGCACAAATATCTCTAAAAAATTGACTAATTTCAGTCAGTGGATTAAGCACATGTTTTGGTAGAGAACCAAACGCAATTGGCAGCAATTAGAGGTTGTAAGTACACATCAATTCCAACTTTTGGACTCGACGGTCCTGGAATGATACATGTCAGAAACATATACGGTTTTGTCATGCACATCTCAGGAGGGAGGTTGTAAGGGGTTACAATAACTGGCCAACAAGAATATGCGGTTCCCGACCCTTGGACATATGGAGTAAATCCATCAGAGCATAATCCAAGCCTGACATTTCTAGGTTCAGCGGCAAAATCAGGATGTATTCGATCAAAGTGCTTCCAAGCCTCGCCATCAGATGAATGTCGCATAGTGCCCGGACTTGTTTTGTTTGTATGATGCCATGTCATCTGACTTGCACTATGCATTGAAGCAAACATTCTTTTTAACCTTGGTATGATCGGAAGATAAAACATGGACTTCACTGCGACACGTGTTTGCTTACGGTCAACAGCTTTACTTTGAATTTGATATCTTGGACTCTCACAAAACTTACATTCCTCCAACAATCCATCATTAGTACCAAACTCATTGTCATAAAACAACATGCAACAATTAGTGCAACAATCAATTTTTCTTACATTTAAACCCAACTTCGACACCAACTTCTTTGCATCTTTAAATGTTGTAGGTAAGTTGTCTTTCATAGGAGTTGAGTCCAACATCATTTTTGCGAAAAATTCCAAACACTAATCTGGAACATTCCAATTTGCCTTAGCAGCCAATAATCTCACACACATTGATAATTTTGAATCTGACAACCCCTCAAACAACGGTATATTCATCTCATTCAACAACTGATAAAATCTCTGCGCTTCCTCATTTGGCAACTCTTCCACATCAAAATCTTCAGGTTGATCATAGGTCACGTTCACGCCAAAAGCATCCTCAACCATCTCACCGATCATATTAAAGTTTTCCTCATATTCCATAGTCGGTCTACTGCTTGAAGCATGAGTAATACTAGTCTCTGGCACGTTCATCGGCAAATTTTCACCGTTAGACGTCCACACCCAATAATTTTTAATAAAACCCCTTCTATGCAAATGACGTGTTACTTCCTCTGGATCACTAATTATACGTCTACATTCACATTTAAGACAAGGACACCTAACCCCCCCTTCACTTCGACAACATTCCTGAACAAATGCCCACTTGATAAACCCATCAACTCCTTCTACGAAATTTGGTTTAAGTGCACGTCTTCCTGGTTCCAATCTATCGTACATCCAACTACGATAGTATAGATAATATTCCATACTACATATTTGTACAATCATTACACTAATTAATCTATAACATTTATGTAAACTATATATATAACTTTTTTATTTAACATATTCTCACATAATATATAACATATTCTCATATATATATATATATATATATATATATATATATATATATATATATATATATATATATATATATATATATATATATATATATATATATATATATATATATATATATATATATATATTACTATTATACAAAATCTATAACATATAACAAGAATATTCTCACATAATATATAAACTTTATTCTTTTAAAAAAATAGAATGTATAAATTATGTTTTTAATAACTTACATAAAAATATAAATATGAATAAAATGTAAAAAAAATATATATAATATAAAATGTCTTTATACCCTAATATAATAAAACTTTTGTCTATATATATAATATTACATTTTTTTTACCTTAACATAATAACATACTATATACATATTAAATTTTCTTTTTACCTTTTTAACATATACAAATATATAATAAATTTTATTTTTACAATTTTAAAAAATATTCTATTTTCCAATATATATTAATATAATATTATATTTTTTTTACCATTTTTTAACATAATAACATACTATATACATATTAAAATTTCTTTTTACCATTTTAAAATATATTATATTTTCCAATACATATTAAACTTCTATTTTTCATTAAATAATAAATATTAAACTTTAAAAAAAAATTGTATAATATAAATGTTGTCTATATAATTTACATATATAAATTATGTTTAATTAGATATCATTACTTACATATATAAATCATGTTTAATAACATATAAAAATTACATATATAAATTATGTTTAATAATATTATATCTATTTACAAAAAATATAACATATCTAAATATTATAAATTTCAAAATATATTTCGATTTACTAAATTATATTCTTTTTTACTAAATTATATTTCGATTAAAAATATATATATTACCATAAACAAAAAAATTATCTCTATTAAACAAAATTTGTTTTAATAAAAAACATAATATGTTTTATTAAAAACATAAATATATCTATTTACCATAAATTACTACATAACCTACAATTTATATCACAAAAATTCTATAAAAAACATACAATTTATCTATTATCACAAATATTACATACTACATTAATATATCACAAAAATTCCAGAAAAAACATACAATTATCACAAATATTACATACTACATTAACCTAATAATATTCAATAATCTAATTAATATATCCAAATATTACAGAAAAAATATAATATTTATCTATTAACACAAATATAACACAAAAATATACTTCAAAATATCAGATTTAAAATTATAAAAATACCTCAATCTTCTAATCTCCTCCAATCTTCAAGTCCAATTCTTATAATATCTCCTCCAATCTTCAAAATCTTGAATAAAAAAATTAAAATAAGTTAGAATTATAAATCAATACAAATTATAAATAAACTAAATATAAAATATAAAATATAAATAAACTAAATAAATCAATACCTTCAAAAATGGTGTGAGAATGGAATGAGAAGAGGAAGAGAATGAGAAGAGGAAGAGAGAAATACAGTGTGAGAGAAGAGAGGAAGAATGAGAAATGAGGAAGAGAGGAAGAGAAAATGAAGAAGGGGGAAGCGTCTGTTATGCAGAATATATTGAATATTTAGCGACGTGATAAAATAGACGGTACATACTGACGTGGTGGACACGTCGCAAGCTGCCAACGGTCCAATTGGCAGCGTCATTCAATTCACGTCGCTAATTACTGATTGGGAAGACACGTCGCAAGGTGCCAACGGTATAATTGGCAGCGTCATTCAATTCACGTCGCTAATTACTGATTGGGAAGACACGTCGCAAGCTGCCAACGGTAATAAATTTTGAATTGCCAATCTATCTTCACCTGCCAAAGCCTGCGCATGTCAATTCAAAGTCAGCATTAAAGGCTTCCGACGTGAAAACCACATCACAATTAAAAATTTGAAATTTTTTATTTTTCCACCATAAGACTTTACAGATTTCTAAGTTTAAAAATTTTGTTTTATCTTTTGCGACGTGGAAAGCATTTCACAAGTTTTTTTTAAATTCATATTTTTCTGACCCCCCATGTGAATACGTAATTGTTAATATTAATGATTAAAATAACATACCGACGTGTTATTCACGTCAGAACAGTCCTTTTCTTCCCACGTGAATAACACGTCACAAATATATGTCGCTAGGGAGCCCTTTTCTTGTAGTGAAAATTCATCCAAACTATAGATACATAATAGCACTTCTCTAACTGAAATATTAAACCACTAGGTAAAGTCAATACATAATTTCTGCGGCTAAAGCAACATCCTTTACTCCATTGTCAACTCGTAGATCAACTTCGCCTTTGGCCAATTCTCTACTCCTTTTTAGCCCCTGCAGATTAGTACAAATGTGAGAACCCCATTCAGTATCCAATATCCATGATGCAGAAGTAGGCAAATTTATTTCTATAACAAAAATACATGAAGTTGAAGTCTCCACTCCATTCTTCTTATCTTCTAGATACTTTAGACAGTTTCTCTTCTAGTGTCGGGTCTTACCGCAATAGAAATAAGTTCTCTCTAAGAAGCAACTCATAGTTGTACGTTCCAACACCAAAACAGATTATTATGCTCTTGCTCACACCACGTTTAAATTGTTGCGGATAGCTGAGTTGTCGGTTTCTTTCTGTCTCCTACACTCTTTTATGATAACTTAAGTGCTGTGATGCTCTCTTATAACTCAATTCTCCATGTTAGGACCAAACACATTAAATTGAAAATCCACTTTGTTCGTAAACGTGTTATTGCTAAGAAACTGAAGATTCACCATGTCCCTAGTGTTCAAGTTGCAGACACACTAACCAAACCCCTCGATACTGCAACTTTTCAAGATTTGCGGACCTAACTCAAAGTCGTGACATATAACCCTTCTTGATTTTGTAGGAGTATTAAAAAAAAAATATGTGATGTATGTAGAATACCATAGGTGTATGTAGAATAATATATATGTGTGCATGACAACATGAAAGAGCCATACAAGTAGAATGCATGGCTATGAGGATAATGCACATCCATGCATGACCATGCAAAACTTATATAAAGGAGTGCAATAGAAGTTAACCATTCAAGCAAAATGTTAATGAGATTCACAAAGTCTAGCGGATTACATTTCTCAGCTTATATTCACGCCATAATAGGTAATCTACCCAAAACATTTTTTTTTTAACATAATGCTTAGTGAAAAAGGGATCATTGTTACAAGTTGAAGTTACACTACATATTATATATATTATCAAGTAAACAAACAATAAATCAAACAAACAAACAAGTATCTCATAACTAGTCGGCTAAATATCAAATTTCTCATGACAACAAGTTGTTACATAATCCTGCTTTGTGTCAGTGAATCTGTAGGTTAATTGGTTGTTGTTTTGTTTTCAGAGCACCCCCAGTGCTCTTTTCTATCAATACAAGAGTTGCTTATTTAAAAAAAAAAAAAAACAAGTTGTTACATACTCTCTTTTCAAAAACTAATCTTATAATGCATCAAAATAATTGTCTATGGACTCTTGTGAATCCTAACTTTAATTTGAATATCAAAATACTAACTTTATCTATTGTGCGCTTCACCCACGTATGCCTGCCATTTTTGTTGTTGAGAATATAAGATCACTGTTACCTTTTTTTGTATGCGAGCTCTGAAATGGAAAATTCTTCTGCAAGTGGTTGAAGTGGAACTAGTAAAATTCTCAAAGTACATATTCTTTTTTTCTTCTTTTTGACAGATGCACAAATTCTCTAGACAATGAACTAAATTAAAATGCAGCATTGAATTATTCTCTTTTGTAGTATAGTATCAAACTAAATTTCTGACGGTATATATCCAATAACATTATCTACAACTATAAATATGTAGCAAGCAGATTAGAGAGTATTCCACAACTCAAGAGCTTGAATTTTTCAGTGAGTATATCTTTAGTAAATTTGAGTTTCTCTGAAGTCATGGCTCAATTGTGTGTCCTTGAGACAACGGTACAACTCAAATCATGTCCTCAAAAGTTCTATAACTTCCTCAAGAGCCAAAGCCAACACATTCCAAATAAAGCACAGAGCGAAAACGTGCATGGTGTTGAGATTCACAAAGGCGATTGGAACACTCCTGGTTCAATCAAGATTTGGAAATTTAGCATAGGTTTGTTAATTATTATTATCACTATTATTATGTATGATTAGATTTCGAACTTAATTTATACTTGCAATCGGCAAAAATATTATACTCATACATCAATATTTTTGTGTTGAAAATTAATGCAGAAGGGAAGGAGGAGATATTCAAGGAAAGGATTGAAGTGGATGAAGTGAATATGACTATAACTTATGTTGCTGCTGGAGGGAATGTGTTGGAGTTGTACAAAAGCTACAAGGCCATTGTGAAAGTGGAGAATCAAATTTTAAAGTTGAGAATAGAATATGAGAAGATTAATGATGAGACCCTACCTCCAAGGAAATACCAGCAGTTTATTATTAATATTGTTAGAGATCTTGATGGAAACTTAGTTAAAGCTGGTTAATCTGTATTCTAATACATAATTTCCTAAAAAAAAAAATTATGTGTGTGTTCTATACGGATGATTTTTTGTGAAACTCACATTAAAATCATTCAGTAATTATAGGAGAGTGTAAAATAAGAATTTGAACGATCTTTATATTGAGTTATGTGTTTATGTATGCATGATGCACTTGAATTGTGTGTTTGTCTGATCCACTAGATTTATTAGCCTAAGTTTGATTTTATGTTTGGAACATTTTTTGATATATTTAGTTGCTCTAAAGTAAAATAAATTTTGTTTTTAGAACTTCTTCTAATTTAAAGTTATGATTTATAAACAGTGCCTATTTTCATGCAACTGTGAAGGCTAAACATAAGAATAGAAGCATGAAAATGTTAAAGAAGGAAGATGGCACTTTTGTAACAGATCAGGCTGATATTATGCATGAAGTTATGAATTTCTATCAAAAGCTAATGGAAATTAGAGAAGAGAAGCTGAAGCAGGTTGATAATGAGGCTTTGAGGAGAGGGAAACAAATAACAGCTGACCAAAGACATTTCCTGACAAAAATGTGACTGAGGATGAAATTGTGGAAGCTTTAAAGGGCGTTGGGGACTGTAAAGCACCTGGAATAGATGGTTTTGGAGAAAAATTCTTTAAAGCTAGTTGGAACACTGTTAAAAAAGATGTGATTGCTGCAGTTCAAGATTTCTTTGTTAAAGGGAAACTGTTCAAAGCTTTTAATAGCACTGTTGTCACTCTGGTTCCTAAACATGATCAAGCAAATGAGGTGAAGGATTTCAGACCTATTACAGGGTGCACTACCTTTTACAAAATTATTTCTAAGATCCTGACTAATAGACTGGGTAGCATTCTCCATGAGATTATTCATCACAGCCAGACAGCCTTCCTGAAAGGGTAAGTGATACATAATCACATTTTGCTTGCTTTTGAGTTGATGAAAGGGTATAATAGGAAGGGAGGTACCCCAAGATGTATGTTGCAGATAGATCTTCAAAAAGCCTATGACATGGTTGATTGGTCTTCCTTGGGGACTGTCATGGCAGAAATGGGGATTCTTGAAAAATTCATCAAGTGGATAATGATAGGCATGACTTCTGGGAGCTATAGATTCAATGTGAATGGAGAATACTCTGATATTTTGGAAGCAAAAATAGGCATAAGACAAGGAGATCCAATCTCCCCTTTACTCTTTATGATAATGATGGAATACATGAATAGAGTTTTGAATAAGATGACACTGAACACAAAATTTAACTTCCACAGTAAGTGCAAAAAATTGAATATTACTCACCTTACTTTTGTTGATGATGTATTGTTGTTCAGCAGAGGTGATGTTTAATCTGTGGAGCTGCTCCTGGATGCTTTTAAAGTCTTCTTTGATACTACAGGTCTAATTGTCAACCCAAAGAAATGCAAGGCATTCTATGGGGGGATGGACACTGACATTAAGCAAAAAGTGAGCCAGATAACAGGATACACTGAAGGCCAACTTCCTATAAGATATCTTGGTATTCCTTTGGCAAGTAAAAAGCTTAATGTTCAGCACTACTTGCCTTTAATCGACAGAATTGTTAGCAGAATAAGGCACTGGTCAACCCATCTTCTTAGTATTGCTGGCAGGATACAGTTAGTCAAGAGTATCATTGGTGCCATAGCTCAATATTAGATGCTTTGCTTACACCTGAAACTGTTATCAGAAAGATTGATTCTATATGTAGGTCCTTTATATGGTAAGGGAAAGCAACTATTGGAAGAAAGAGCCCAGTGGCTTGGAAACAAGTCTGCAGGCCAGTGAAAGATGGTGGTCTGAATATCCTGAATCTGAATATCTGGAATATTGTGGCCTTGATGAAAAGTCTTTGGAATATTTGCATGAAAGTTGATAATCTATGGGTCAAGTGGATCCATACCTATTACTTGAAAGGAAGAGATTACAGGGATGAGATACATACGAATAATTGCACTTGGATATTGAATCAAATTATGGCAAGGAACAAAGACATCACTAATATGCGACAACTCTGGAACAGTATGATGGCTCAAGGAAAATTTCAGATGATGAAGGTCTACTATGCATTGATGGGTGAGAGCAATAGGGTGGATTGGTACCATTTGATGAGTCACAACTTTGCAAGACCAAGAGCTAAAGTGATAATGTGGCTTGTTATACAAGATAGACTACCTACTAAGAAGAGACTGCATAGACTGGGTTTGTTGCAGGAAACCACTTGTGAGCTCTGCGAAGTGGAAGAGGAAAGCTTAGATCACTTGATGTTCAACTGTAGTCACACTATGAGTTTGTGGCATTCAATCAAGGAATGGCTGGACATTAGAGATACCAACAGAATTGATCTCAACTAGATAATGCAAATAACTAAAGGAAAATGTAGGAAGAAAGGTGTCATACCCCAAAATTTGCCCATGCTATTTTTCATACACAAAACCAAATCAAAAGACAAAACTCCAAAACACAGTCTCCCACACAGAAGTTCTAAACTAGGGATTGAATAATTCAGAGGAAAATCATTGAATCAATGGCTCAAGGTGGTTCCATAGGGTCACTAACATCCCAAAGTATCTCCATATAAAGTTTCAAGTCAAACAGAGCAAATTTAGTCCCTCAAATCCTGATTAGGTCAACAGTCGACTCCCAAGGGCAAAACAGTCATTATACAGTCAAAACTCAAGATATTTGGTCAACAACATTCTCATAACCCTAAAATCATCATTTGATCAAGGGTTGATCATGATGATGCAAGGAAAGATCAGAGAAGTCAAAAGTCAAAAGTATTTTATTTATTCGATGTCTATTCTGTTTCCTTTTTAATTTTAGGGTTTGTCCTTATATTTCTGAACTGTGCATACATTCACTCCCTCTCTTTCTGCCTTGTCTTTTCAGGGTTACCCCCGAGGTTTCCTCCGACTCTAACCAACCATATCAGATCAAACCCAAATCAAAGCTAAGTATCATTTATCATTCATTATTAATTTATTTATCTTTTATTTTATTAAGGTTAACCTCGTTTGCCTCCGAACCGATAATGCACTCACCCCTCTGTTTATTCTGTCTTTTCCAATTTTCAGGGTTTGTCAACTGCCAAAGCTACGAGTATTGGTAACCCTAAACCCTATTTACGAATTATTACTTGTGTTAAACCTTTTGCCTTTTATTTTTATATCCCGCTGGTTTCAATTCCCCTCTCCTCCGCTGGTTACAATTTCCCTTCCCCATTGTTATTGTTATATTATTGTGTGGTTAGTAATCTTAGGGAGTGCAAGCCTTAAATCAATGTAGATAATTAATTATAAGATAATTTTCTGAATATAATCACGTGATTGTTGCACACACGCACTCTTTTGGGGTAACCTCTCTGTTGCCTTGTTGCCTGTTGCCTTGTTGCCTTGTTGCCTGTTGCCTTTGTGTTTTTGCAGAATAAGCCATGTCCCTCGAATTCGAGGATACCTCAGCCATGTTGCCTCGATAAAAAGGTCACGACCCTAATGATGCTGCCTTCGATACACAAATGACCTCGACTCTCGGATGTTGCCTACGAAAAAGGCTGAGGTATCTTCTGGCTGCCTACGAAAGATGGCTTATTCTGATCCTTGCCTTAGACTACCTGCCCCTTTATGGTATGGGACAGTCTTATGGCAAAGGATACTTCGATGACCCTTCAACCTCCAAACGAAAGGCTTCCTGCCCTCTTATGGCAAGGATAGACCCTTTCATTCTGAAAGGCTAAAAAGAGACCTATCATCTGAGTTTAAGGTAATTGCCCCTAATTGCCTTGCAATGCTCATCTTTAATATTCTTTCTCACAATTCTTCGAAAACTGGCTACGCTCATTTACGAGCTAAAGTCCACTTTTTTCTTTCATCTACCTTTTTTTTTAAAAAACAAACGAGCAAGCAAAGCAATTAAGAGCCCATGGAAAACCATGGATGCAAAGGGTGCCTTACACCTTCCCTTTGCATAAATTACCCCCCGAACTTAGATTTCTTTAAAAGGTTTTTTTTCTGTTTCTTTTTGCCTTTCCGAATATAGTTTGGATAAAATAAAAGTCGGTGGCGACTCTTGCTTAACCGCGACATTTCGATCGATAAAAAGTCAGTTCACCGTATTACAGAACTGGCGACTCTGCTGGGGATTAAATTCGATAAAAGAGGGGTTACCTTAAAAGTTTAGGAATCACTTAAATGTTTTCTATTGTTTGCTTTGCTTGTTTTATTTTTCAGGGCTGTTTTGGGAAAATTGAAGGACGAATCCTATTCCCGGATTCAAGAACACTTAAGATTAGGAGCGGCATAGTCATGGAGACCCCCCTTGTGCATGCTTGGGGTTGGTCAAAATGAAGTCCGCGCTTGAGTTAGGCCTCTACTGGTTATTGTGTACCTCTTTTGCATGAGAGAGGTTTACGCATGTATCTTTGGGTTCGTCGGAGCTCAAGGACCTTTAGTCACCTTTAACCCATCTTGGCTTTTAGGAACGTAGTGGGAGGGCTATTCTTGGTGCATGCCAAGTTATGGTCGCTACCCGATACTACAGCTCAGATAGGTTTCTTCCTAAAGTATCATTGCGTGGTATGCATTTACCATGTTCGAGGGTGCTTTAGAGGGGGCTGACAATTCTGAGTCACTTGGTAGAACCCGTTGCTGAAATCTCCTTATCCATAGAAATACCCTTGGGAAGGACACCTGATCAGACTCCATGCAAGCCTTAAGCCAAAAATTGTGTGACTTGTGTGACTTATTTGTGTGTGCTACTAACCCTTCTATTTCCTTGCAGGATTTGCTTGTGGGACATCTCGTCCTTATCACCTTATGCCTTACTTAATGCATCACATGTGCATGACATCATGACATCATAAGCATAACATGATTTAACTAACCCTTTCAAGGATCTTAGGAATTTAGGGCGCATAATTTCAGGTGCCCTTATCAAAGACTAAATTCCTATCAAGGGGCAAGGGGATTTATTTTCCTCTAGCCACATACCTTCCAATTCAAAGACTCAGTACCTATCAAGGGGCAAGAGGATTTACCTTCTGTCATACCCCAAAATTTGCCCACATTATTTCTCTTATTCAAGCTTCAAGTCCATAGGCAAAAGCTCATAAACACACTCTCATATACAAAAGCTCTGAACTAGGGTTTGATTAATTCAATGGAAAATCATTAAATCAATGGCTCAAGGTGGTTCCATAGGGTCACCAACATCCCAAAGTATCTCCATATAAAGTTTCAAGTCAAACAGAGCAAATTTAGTCCCTCAAATCCTGATTAGGTCAACAGTCGACTCTCAAGGGCAAAACAGTCATTTCAAGACAATATACAAGATATTTGGTCAACAACATCCTCATAACCCTAAAATCATCATTTGACCAAGGGTTGATCATGATGATGCAAGGAAAGATCAGAAAAGTCAAAAGTCAAAAGTTACTATTTTGGGCATGAACTGAAAAAGTCAACCAAACTTTGAAAATTCACCAAATATTCATACTTCATCAGAAAAATTCCCACTAAAGCTTATTTTGAAGGGAATTCATTCCTCTATCCAATGGTCCAAGAATCATAGCTCATAGGTCAATGGTTTAAGAGATATGGCTTCATACATTATAGGTCCTTTTCAAAAGTCAACAAAAAGATATTTTTTTTTCAAAAGGACATAAAATGAGCATGGAAAATAATTTTGACATGAGACCAAAGACACTGGTTAGAGGACTCCCTAAGGTTTCTAAAAAGTCCTAGAATACTTCCATACCTCAATAATTGAGAGAGATAAGACATGTCAAAGTTGGATTATTTTCAAAGGCATGTGTGAATAGAAAAGGTTCAAAACTCCAAACATTTCCAAATGGGCCTATATTCTTTCCATCAAATCTCTATCATAAGCCCATGAACGCCCAAAGCAAGAGTCATGTTATTTTTATTATTTTATTTAATTATTTTATGGTTTTTATCACTTTAAATCATAAATAAATTATATAAAATAAGTAAAATAAATGTGAAATATATATTTGTTTTGATTTTAAGTCAAAGAATCAATCAAATATATTCTCTTAATGGACCAAATAAGATTTGAGCAAATTGAACCAATATTGGCTTGTTTTAGAAACTTTCATAAATCTAATTTCCAACAAATAACAATTTTGGATTTCACAAGATTTATTCAAGTTTTAGTAACCTAGAAACCATCTCCTATATATATTGATCATAACCACGAGCCAAGTTTTTGGAGAGAGTAATTGGAGAACCCTAATCAAAGTCTTAAAGTTCAAGCAAAAAACCAAATTCGAATTCCCATTGGCAGCCACTTTCAGAACGATTTAAAGATCTAATTGCGTTCTAGGAATATCAGGGAAGCTTCTCCAATCAGTTGCAAGGACTGGAACATCACGAATCGCCACCCTCTCCTCACGGTTTGGTCAAACTTTAAATTTCTTTGGTCGCATCGATTCTTGCATCATGAGCATGTTTTAATTATGTAATATTGTTTGGTGTGATGTGTTTGATGTTTTTTAATCACTGGATCGAAGGTTGAACGCAGGTACGGCGATCTGCCATGGCTAGGTCTAAGAAATCTCAAATTGGGGATTCTTGGATCAAGGCAATTTAGGTGTAAATTAAGGGTCCCATTGAGTTCTTAGGACCTCGTAAATTATATCTGGGTTGTTTTTTTGTTGTGTTTGGTTCGTTTTCTTGCAGGTTACATGGTTGAATGATCTACTACGAAGAATTTGACGCAAAACCGTAGCTAATACGTGGCTGACAGTTCGTAGCAAATAATTGGGGGTGAGGTTGAAGAAGACAAGGAGGTGGCAAGACCTCATTGGTTCGTTTGAAAAGGTTTTGGCGCGTGTGTAGCGTGCGGACTGTCCACGCAAATCTATGGCGCGCTCTTGATCTATAGCCATCCGATCAAAGAGATCATGAATCCAACGCATGTGAATTGGAGAGTGCACCATGGACCTCCCTGGGCGAGCCACACAGAATAAAAGCTAAGTTTTTTTAATTTTTTTTATTTAAAATTACACAACCAGTTTTTGTATTTATAAATATATATATACACTTTGTTTTTATTTTTTTTGTTTTTTACTCATAAAACTTGGTTTTCTTATAATTTTTTTTTATAATAATAAAATAATTATTATTATTTCATTAAGATTATACTAAACATTTTTTTACAATAATTAATATTTTATTTGTTTATTTTAATTAAGTCATTTCTTTTATAATTCAAAATATTCTATAAAAATTCATAAAAAATCATAAAAAATATTTTCGCACTCGATTTTATTTTCTTATCCCGATTTAATTAATTAGGTCGCAAGACCAATAATTAATTAAATCGTTCGTGCTTCTTATTTAAGTTCGTACCCTAATCAGGGTTTACGAAGATCATGCCATACACTAAAAATCTTCTTCTTCTGTGCCTTTTCAGGATTGTCTTTCCAGATGCCTTCCGAATACGCGCCAATCTCAAAACACGAAGTTAAGTGTTCTATTCAGTCTAATTTAAATTATATTTGATTTATCTTTTAAATTAGGGTTTGTGTCGCCTTCATCTTTTTTCTGCCTTTGCCTTTTCAGAGCTAACCCCAAGGCTTCCCACTAACCATATCAGATCAAATCAAGCTAAGTATTTTTGTTTATTTTTATTTTAAATACATTATATCCTTATTTTTAGGGTTGACTGTGTTCGCCTTCGAACCGATAAATGCACTCACCCTATTTTGTTTGCCTTTTCCAGGGTTTGTCAAATTGCCAAAGCCACGAGTTTGGTAACCCTAAACCCTAACCTTTTATTTTTCTGTTTAATTATTACTTGTGTCAAACCCTATTAAGGGATCCGCTGGTTACAATTTCCCTCCCCCATATTACTGTTTCTTGCCTTATATTATCTGCGTGGTTAGTAATTCTAGGGAGTGCAAGCCTGTTAATTGAATTAGAATAACTAATTATAAGATAATTTGATTGAATTAACCACGTGATTGTTGCACCCACGCACACTTTTGGGGTAACCTCTCTGTTGCCTTGCTGCCTGTTGCCTTGTTGCCTGTTGCCTTGTATTTTTGCAGAATAAGCCATGTCCCTCGAATACGAGGATACCTCAGCCATGTTGCCTCGATAAAAAGGTCACGACCCTAAATGATGCTGCCTTCGATACACAATATGACCTCGACCCTCGGAAGTTGCCCACGAAAAAAGGCTGAGGTATCTTCTGGCTGCCTACGAAATGGCTTATTCTGATCCTTGCCTTAGACTACCTGCCCTTCTATGGCATGGGACAGTCTTATGGCAAAGGATGCTTCGATGACCCTTCAATCTCCAAACGAAAGGCTTCCTGCCCTCTTATGGCAAGGATAGACCCTTTCATTCTGAAAGGCAAAAAAGAGACCTATCATCTGAGTTTAAGATAATTGCCCCTAATTGCCTTGCAATGCTCAAACTTTCATTATATTCTTTCTCATAATTTTTCAAAAGGGCTACGCTCATTTACGAGCTAAAGTCCCTATCTCTTTCATCTACATTTTCTAAACAAACGAGCAAGCAAAGCAATTAAGAGCCCATGGAAAACCATGGATGCAAAGGGTGCCTTACACCTTCCCTTTGCATAAATTACCCCCCGAACTTAGATTTCTTTTAAAAGGTTTTTTTCTGTTTCTTTTTGCCTTTCTGATTTAGTTTGGATAAAATAAAAGTCGGTGGCGACTCATGCTTAACCGCGACATTTCGATCGATAAAAAGTCAGTTCACCGTATTACAGAACTGGCGACTCTGCTGGGGACTTTTCGATAAAAGAGGGGTTACCTTAAAAGTTTAGGAATCACTTAATTGTTTTCTATTGTTTGTTTTGCTTGTTTTATTTTTTCAGGGCTATTTTGGGAAAATTGAAGGACGAATCCTATTCCCGGATTCAAGAACACCTAAGTTTAGGAGTGGCATAGTCATGGAGGCCTCTTTCACATATGTGGGAGATGAGTCAATATGAAGTTCACGCTTGAGTTAGGACTCCATAGCATATGCACACCTTTCTCAAATGAGGGAGGTCTATGTATGTGTCTGTGGGTGCGCCGGAGCTCAAGGACCTTTAGTTACCCTTAACCCATCCTGGCCTTTAGGAACGTAGTGGGGGGACTACCCTTGACAAATGTTAAGGACTAGTCGCTACCCGATGCTACAATTCAGATAGGTTCTTTCTCAAAGTATCATTGCATGGTGCAAATGCATCATGTCCGAGGGTGCTTTAGAAGGGCTTACAATTCTGGATAACTTGTAGAACCTGTTGCTGAAATCTCCTTATCCATAGAAATGCCCTTGGGAAGGACACCTGATCTAAACTCCATGCAAGCCTTAAGCCAAAAATTGTGTGACTTGTGTGACGTGTTGGTGTTTGCTACTAACCTTCGTTTCCTTGCAGGTTTTGTTAAAAGGACTTGTTTTTCCTTACTACCCCACACTATGCCTAATGAACCGCATTCGCATAACATCCATGACATCATGACATCATAAGCATAACATGATTTAACTAACCCTTTCAAGGATCTTAGGAATTTAGGGCGCACAATTTCAGGTGCTCTTATCAAAGACTGATCTCCCATCAAGGGGCAAGAGGATTTATTTCCCTCTGGCCACGTACCTTCCAATTCAAAGACACAGTACCAATCTAGGGGCAAGAGGATTTATTTTCCTCTAGCCATGCATGTTCAAATTCAGAAGTTCGCGAATCAGAGGCGATGACCCACTCGATATGGTGAGCTTGATTCTCAAAGAAAGATGTTCAAAGACAAAATTCAGATTTCTTCAGACAAAGACGCGACCAAATCATTTTCTAATGTTGCTAACTAAATGCCTAAAGATCCTTGAAAATACTGCATTTGCATTCATAAACATTACATCACAGGTTTCATAAAAACAAATGGCTCATCTTTCCGCTGTTTATTTCACGTAAGAAAGATGGATCTCGAACAATCTGTCAAGAATCTCCAGGCTCAGAATGCTGAATTCCAAGCCTTGATCCTGAACTTGTCCAAGGGGCAAGATGAACTGAAAGCTCTCCTGACAAAGAAGACGAAGACTCAGAAACCCAAAGGAGTGATCAACTTAGGAAGAAGGTTCAGAGGCCGTCCTAAGAAAGCTGAAGAAGCTGAAATCCCTAAGGATGAGGAAGAAGAAGAGCATGATGGTGACGCTGAAGGTAATGGGGACTCTGATGGTCAAGGTGACGACGAAGAAGAGGATCCTCAAGACGAGGATGAATCTGATGAGAAGTATAGGCTATTGGAAGAGCGTCTGAGAAGCGTGGAAATTCAGAAAGTACCTGGGCTGGATTTTGAAGAACTAGGACTCGTTCCTGGGGTCGTTATTCCTCCGAAATTCAAAACTCCTGCCTTTGCTAAGTATGATGGAGTCTCTTGTCCTAAACTACACTTGAGGTCTTATGTAAGGAAGATTCAGCCTCACACTGCTGATAAGAGTCTCTGGATCCATTTCTTTCAGGAAAGCTTATCTGGAACTCAACTCGAATGGTACTATCAACTGGAAAGTACCAACATCCATACCTGGGAAGATTTAGTTGTTGCTTTCTATAAGCAATACCAATATAATTCCGATCTCGCACCAACTCGCATGCAACTACAAAGCATGTCTATGGGACCTAAGGAAAGTTTCAAGGAGTATGCTCAGAAATGGAGAGATCTAGCTGGAAGAGTCAAACCTTCTTTGGGTGACAGAGAGATGGTAGATATGTTCATGAATACACTGACTGGCCCCTTCTATAGTCATTTGCTGGGAAGTTCGTCATCTGGATTCACTGACCTCATACTGACTGGGGAACGTGTTGAAAGCGGTATTCGAAGCGGTAAAATTCAAGTGGCTACGTATGCTAATACCTCAAAGAAAGCGCACAATGAGAGGAATGAATCTAATACTGTGGGGACGGTCCTAGCCTCCAATCAAGTGCCGACACAACAAAGGGGCAACCAACGTAAACAAGGTGCATCTAAAAGGCAATTCACAAAGATCAACATAACTTTGGCCGAAGCGTTACAACAGTTGCTTAAAGCAGGGTTGATTACTTTAAAGGATCCTCCTCTGAAGCCCAACACCTTATCTCATCAGTATAATCCTAATGCAAGATGCGCTTATCACTCTGATAGTATTGGACATGACACAGAGAATTGTTGGCCGTTGAAGAACAAGATCCAAGATATGATCGACGCTGGTGAAATTGAGTTCGACCATCCTGCAACTCCTAATGTGATCACTGCTCCCATGCCTAATCACAACAAGATTGCTAATACTATGGGTGGCTAGAAGGATGAACGTTTTAGATCATTAGATTTACTTTTGTTTGCAATTTCTATTCTGTTTGTTTAAACATTCGACTTATGATAGACCTTATCTGTTTTAATAATTATCATCAGTGCATTGCATATGTTTATCTTGAATACATTATTTCGTTACCACTCATTTCAAATCACGTATTTACTTTGCATATGTTTTGTGTTTATTCAACTCCTGCTAAGCTGTAAGCCTTTTGAGGGAGGATGACGAAAACAATACCGCAACTTCATACAATATGCTTTTGAACGGACTATGTTGACGATGTACAGGCATTGTTTCAATTCCTAAACAGTGGAGATATAAGGATGTTAATCCTTCGTCAACCCCTTTGAGCCTAAGAAGTAGAAGTTTTTTTCCTTGTACTAATTAAAACCATTGATTATAACCTGGGGCAGGGTAGTTCTCAGTTAATTTGGCTGTGCATTCTATTTTAAGAGAATAATTCAGTACACCTTTCGATAAAGGCTTCAATCACAAGCGTTCATCCGCACACATCAAAGAAGTGTTGGGGATGACAATCAAAATACAATGATGGTTCGTCAATCATCAAACAAGACAGTCAATATCTTCAAAAGAAAAAATGAAATATATATATACAAAGAAAAGCCTGCTAAGTCAAAAATCAAAAGAAGACTTAGGCAAAATCAAGGCATCCCGCCGACTGTAATCTCAGAAATAAAAAGTTCAGGCAAAAGTTAGGGATATCAAAAAGATGAAAAAGAGAAGTCAATATACAACACAATGTTGTGACTACCAAAGGTAGAAGCGACTGCCATCTCAAAAGCTTTCCTTGCTTGTGAACCATCATCATTATCAAAGGTGCAAATCCAAAAGTCTCTTGGAACCTGAATGCACAAGTTGAATTAACTGAGCTTAGGATCGAAGATCATCACGAAGAGGGGTGGGTACAATCAATTTTTGAGCCTTTGTCCTTCATTTCTTAAACCGTGAACCAAGCCACGTTACAACCCTTAAAAGTCCTAACTGAAGCATGGTTAGTTCGAAAGCATATTGTCACAAAAAAGGTATCCTGACTCCTTAAGGTTTACCACAAATGCTGAGTTGACACTTCGTTTTTTACAAACATCACGTTTTTATAAACATCATGCTTTTACATATCCAATTTTAATGTTTTTCGGCAAACTCAAGACAAACGTATGCATTGCATCTCACGAATACATTATTAAACATATCTTGCTACATAATTTCAAATGTTAGCATCAGAAAGAACTTGCACAGAGTACAACTAATGACTGAAAGTTATCCCGACAAAACAAAATTACTCCAAGAAGCTATGTATACAAGGGGCATGACGCGTTTGGCCCAATCAATCTGAGGCAATCAAGTCGAGATTCCGAGACTCTCTCATGGATGGTCGAACAATCAGGGGCATGCATCCAAGCATATCTAAAGCTACTCCCCAATCAACGCGAGACATTGTCATGAGCCTATGATTACTGGGGGCATATTGCCCATAGTGTACATCTCACAAAGACCTCGTGAGGCAAATCTTTCCAAAGTTCCTGTTAACTGGGGCAAATCTATGCAAGTCCAAATTCAGCATCTTGATCAATACTCAATGGCGTGTCCTGAACCAAATAGTAAGTTACTATGATACTGGGGGCAACTTTCAAGACACCCATGTCTCCCCACAGAGCCAGGTTCACAAAACCACCTCCCCGCAGAGTAATCATTAAGAAGACATCTTTAAACATATTCGTCTCAACAAAGACATGACTCCCCAACAGAGTTTACATCTTCCGCATTACCGGTCATCCAATATGTTGCTCTTCTCCAACATGGTTTATCTCTAAAAACAGGGTACATCAAACTACTAATCATCCCCAAGTAGAAACCATAAATCACCAGCTGAGCATCTTCAAGACAAGATCCGACAATAAAAATCACAAGGATATAGAGATTTATTTTCTCAATCAGGACAACATAAATCATATTCGCATATCATATGTCATAAACATATTCATACATTGCATACATCACTTCATGCAAGTTTCTCATTTATTTTGAGAATCCCATCTCATTCATTACATGCATCATGACATTGCATACTTTGTTTTCAGGTTCCGCCTCGACAATCATTCCTCTTAGATATAATCGAGCTGGAGATTCATTCTGACAAGCCTTTTTTCCAAAACTTCGTCAAATAACTCATCAACCCTAACAAACAAACATTCTCTATCAGATATGGTCTAATATACGACCCGTTCCGGTATTCTTAATCAGATATGGTCTAATATACGACCCGTTCCGGTATTCTTAATCAGATATGGTCTAATATGCGACCCGTTCCGGTATTTTTAGTCAGATATGGTCTAAATGTATGACTCGTTCTGGCATTATCCATCAGATATGGTCTAATATACGACCCGTTCCGGTATTTTTAGTCAGATATGGTCTAAATGTATGACTCGTTCTGGCATTATCCATCAGATATGGTTTAATGTATGACTCGTTCTGGCATTATCCATCAGATATGGTTTAATGAATAACTCGTTCTGATATCCCTCCTCAGATATGGTCTAATGTACGACTCGTTCTGCTATTTCTCTTCAGACATGGTCTAATGCATAGCTCGTTTTGATATTCCTCTTTAGATATGGTCCAATGTATGACTCATTCTGACATTCCTCTACAGATATGGTCTAAATGTATGACCCGTTTCTCTCATCACGAACAACGCTAACACGATCAATCTCTAACAAATACTTCTCAAACACTCCAAACCGAATCTAATGCATGATTTGCTGGATGGCATCTTCAAGCCCATCTCCGACAAAAGTCCCTACATCAGCTAGGGCAAATTTCTTGGTATTCTAGTGTTCAATCATCTTCCACCTTCAGATACCGACTGGCACACAAACCACTCTACATCTTCAGGTTTAAGATAATTGAACAGGGGCAGCTGTCATACCCCAAAATTTGCCCACATTATTTCTCTTATTCAAGCTTCAAGTCCATAGGCAAAAGCTCATAAACACACTCTCATATACAAAAGCTCTGAACTAGGGTTTGATTAATTCAATGGAAAATCATTAAATCAATGGCTCAAGGTGGTTCCATAGGGTCACCAACATCCCAAAGTATCTCCATATAAAGTTTCAAGTCAAACAGAGCAAATTTAGTCCCTCAAATCCTGATTAGGTCAACAGTCGACTCTCAAGGGCAAAACAGTCATTTCAAGACAATATACAAGATATTTGGTCAACAACATCCTCATAACCCTAAAATCATCATTTGACCAAGGGTTGATCATGATGATGCAAGGAAAGATCAGAAAAGTCAAAAGTCAAAAGTTACTATTTTGGGCATGAACTGAAAAAGTCAACCAAACTTTGAAAATTCACCAAATATTCATACTTCATCAGAAAAATTCCCACTAAAGCTTATTTTGAAGGGAATTCATTCCTCTATCCAATGGTCCAAGAATCATAGCTCATAGGTCAATGGTTTAAGAGATATGGCTTCATACATTATAGGTCCTTTTCAAAAGTCAACAAAAAGATATTTTTTTTTCAAAAGGACATAAAATGAGCATGGAAAATAATTTTGACATGAGACCAAAGACACTGGTTAGAGGACTCCCTAAGGTTTCTAAAAAGTCCTAGAATACTTCCATACCTCAATAATTGAGAGAGATAAGACATGTCAAAGTTGGATTATTTTCAAAGGCATGTGTGAATAGAAAAGGTTCAAAACTCCAAACATTTCCAAATGGGCCTATATTCTTTCCATCAAATCTCTATCATAAGCCCATGAACGCCCAAAGCAAGAGTCATGTTATTTTTATTATTTTATTTAATTATTTTATGGTTTTTATCACTTTAAATCATAAATAAATTATATAAAATAAGTAAAATAAATGTGAAATATATATTTGTTTTGATTTTAAGTCAAAGAATCAATCAAATATATTCTCTTAATGGACCAAATAAGATTTGAGCAAATTGAACCAATATTGGCTTGTTTTAGAAACTTTCATAAATCTAATTTCCAACAAATAACAATTTTGGATTTCACAAGATTTATTCAAGTTTTAGTAACCTAGAAACCATCTCCTATATATATTGATCATAACCACGAGCCAAGTTTTTGGAGAGAGTAATTGGAGAACCCTAATCAAAGTCTTAAAGTTCAAGCAAAAAACCAAATTCGAATTCCCATTGGCAGCCACTTTCAGAACGATTTAAAGATCTAATTGCGTTCTAGGAATATCAGGGAAGCTTCTCCAATCAGTTGCAAGGACTGGAACATCACGAATCGCCACCCTCTCCTCACGGTTTGGTCAAACTTTAAATTTCTTTGGTCGCATCGATTCTTGCATCATGAGCATGTTTTAATTATGTAATATTGTTTGGTGTGATGTGTTTGATGTTTTTTAATCACTGGATCGAAGGTTGAACGCAGGTACGGCGATCTGCCATGGCTAGGTCTAAGAAATCTCAAATTGGGGATTCTTGGATCAAGGCAATTTAGGTGTAAATTAAGGGTCCCATTGAGTTCTTAGGACCTCGTAAATTATATCTGGGTTGTTTTTTTGTTGTGTTTGGTTCGTTTTCTTGCAGGTTACATGGTTGAATGATCTACTACGAAGAATTTGACGCAAAACCGTAGCTAATCCGTGGCTGACAGTTCGTAGCAAATAATTGGGGGTGAGGTTGAAGAAGACAAGGAGGTGGCAAGACCTCATTGGTTCGTTTGAAAAGGTTTTGGCGCGTGTGTAGCGTGCGGACTGTCCACGCAAATCTATGGCGCGCTCTTGATCTATAGCCATCCGATCAAAGAGATCATGAATCCAACGCATGTGAATTGGAGAGTGCACCATGGACCTCCCTGGGCGAGCCACACAGAATAAAAGCTAAGTTTTTTTAATTTTTTTTTATTTAAAATTACACAACCAGTTTTTGTATTTATAAATATATATATACACTTTGTTTTTATTTTTTTTGTTTTTTACTCATAAAACTTGGTTTTCTTATAATTTTTTTTTATAATAATAAAATAATTATTATTATTTCATTAAGATTATACTAAACATTTTTTTACAATAATTAATATTTTATTTGTTTATTTTAATTAAGTCATTTCTTTTATAATTCAAAATATTCTATAAAAATTCATAAAAAATCATAAAAAATATTTTCGCACTCGATTTTATTTTCTTATCCCGATTTAATTAATTAGGTCGCAAGACCAATAATTAATTAAATCGTTCGTGCTTCTTATTTAAGTTCGTACCCTAATCAGGGTTTACGAAGATCATGCCATACACTAAAAATCTTCTTCTTCTGTGCCTTTTCAGGATTGTCTTTCCAGATGCCTTCCGAATACGCGCCAATCTCAAAACACGAAGTTAAGTGTTCTATTCAGTCTAATTTAAATTATATTTGATTTATCTTTTAAATTAGGGTTTGTGTCGCCTTCATCTTTTTTCTGCCTTTGCCTTTTCAGAGCTAACCCCAAGGCTTCCCACTAACCATATCAGATCAAATCAAGCTAAGTATTTTTGTTTATTTTTATTTTAAATACATTATATCCTTATTTTTAGGGTTGACTGTGTTCGCCTTCGAACCGATAAATGCACTCACCCTATTTTGTTTGCCTTTTCCAGGGTTTGTCAAATTGCCAAAGCCACGAGTTTGGTAACCCTAAACCCTAACCTTTTATTTTTCTGTTTAATTATTACTTGTGTCAAACCCTATTAAGGGATCCGCTGGTTACAATTTCCCTCCCCCATATTACTGTTTCTTGCCTTATATTATCTGCGTGGTTAGTAATTCTAGGGAGTGCAAGCCTGTTAATTGAATTAGAATAACTAATTATAAGATAATTTGATTGAATTAACCACGTGATTGTTGCACCCACGCACACTTTTGGGGTAACCTCTCTGTTGCCTTGCTGCCTGTTGCCTTGTTGCCTGTTGCCTTGTATTTTTGCAGAATAAGCCATGTCCCTCGAATACGAGGATACCTCAGCCATGTTGCCTCGATAAAAAGGTCACGACCCTAAATGATGCTGCCTTCGATACACAATATGACCTCGACCCTCGGAAGTTGCCCACGAAAAAAGGCTGAGGTATCTTCTGGCTGCCTACGAAATGGCTTATTCTGATCCTTGCCTTAGACTACCTGCCCTTCTATGGCATGGGACAGTCTTATGGCAAAGGATGCTTCGATGACCCTTCAATCTCCAAACGAAAGGCTTCCTGCCCTCTTATGGCAAGGATAGACCCTTTCATTCTGAAAGGCAAAAAAGAGACCTATCATCTGAGTTTAAGATAATTGCCCCTAATTGCCTTGCAATGCTCAAACTTTCATTATATTCTTTCTCATAATTTTTCAAAAGGGCTACGCTCATTTACGAGCTAAAGTCCCTATCTCTTTCATCTACATTTTCTAAACAAACGAGCAAGCAAAGCAATTAAGAGCCCATGGAAAACCATGGATGCAAAGGGTGCCTTACACCTTCCCTTTGCATAAATTACCCCCCGAACTTAGATTTCTTTTAAAAGGTTTTTTTCTGTTTCTTTTTGCCTTTCTGATTTAGTTTGGATAAAATAAAAGTCGGTGGCGACTCATGCTTAACCGCGACATTTCGATCGATAAAAAGTCAGTTCACCGTATTACACCTTCCTCTGGCCATGTATCTTCAAATTCAGAAGTATCCCGAATCAGAGGCGATGACCCACTCGATATGGTGAGCTCGATTCTCAAAGAAGGATGTTCAAAAACGGAATTCAGAATTCTTCAAACGAAAATGCAACCAATCTAAATTTCCTATAGATCCTTGAAAACATTACATTTGCATTCATAACATCGCATAACAGGTCTCTCGGCCTTCCTCGCTGTTTATTTCAGCACAAATGGATCTCGAGCAATCAGTCATAAATCTTCAGGCTCAGAATAACCAGTTCCGAGGGATGATCCTTAACCCGGCCAAGGGGAAAGAAGAATTAAAGGCACTCCTATTCTTGGGGTACAATTACAATGCGAGATGTGCTTATGATTCGAACAATCCTGGTTATGGTGTAAAGGATGATAGACCGTTGAAGCGTGCCATTAAAGAGTTAATCATGCCACTCAAAAGACCACGACAATGGATTCACGACAACTGAGTCACGACAACTGAGTCACGACAACTGAGTCACGACAACTGAGTCACGACAACTGAGTCACGATAAACGAACCACGACGACTGAGTCACGACAATTGAGTCACGATAATGGAATCATGACAATTGAGTCACGATAAAGGAATCATGACAATTGAGTCACAACAAACAATTCACTCATATGATCCATACGCTCAGGGCAATCGAGCCAACAAAATCCACTCATACTATAAATCTCAATACAAGGTGCGCGTACCATTCCAACATGCCTGGACATTACAAAAAAAACAATTGCTGGACATTGAAGAATAAGATTCAAGATCTGATGAATGACGGAGAAATCAAATTCAACCCTCCTGAAACACCTGTGGGGATCACCGCTCTTATGCCTAGCCATGACAAGACTGATTGAGGTCTAGACGGACGAACTTCTGGAACATTAGATCTACTTTCATTTGCATATTTCTCTTCTGTTTGTTTAAACATTTGAATCATGATAGACATTATATGTTTTAATAATCATCATCAGTGCATCGCATATGTTTGTCTTGAATAAATTATTTCGCTATCACTCATTTTAAATTATGTCTTTATTCTGCATATGTTTTTGTGATACTCAACTCCTGCTAAAGTTGTATACCTTTTGAGGGAGGATGACGAAAATGATACCGCAACCTCATACAATATGCTTTTGAACGGACTATGCTGACGATGTACAGGCATTGTTTCAATTCCTAAACAGTGGAGATATAAGGATGGTAATCCCTCGTCAACCCCTTTGAGCCTAAGGAGTAGAAGTTTCTTTTTGTACAAAATACCCGCATTTTTAACCTGGGGCAGGGTAGTTCTCAGTTATTTTGGCTGTGCATTCTATTTTAAGAGAATCACTCTGTACACCTTTCAACAAAGGTTTCAATCACAAGCGTTCATCCGTACACATCAAAGAAGTATTGGAGATGTCAATCAAAAGCCAATAATGGTTCATCAATCATTAAGCAAGGCAGTCAATATCTTTCAAAAAAAAAAAAAAAAAAAAAAAAAGAATAAACATATGTACAAAGAAAAGCCTGCTAAGACAAAAAACAAAAAGATGACTTAGGCAAAAATCGAGGCATCCCGCTGACTGTAAGCTTAAAATAGACAGTTCAGGCAAAAGTTAGGGATATCAAAAGATGAAAAAAAGAGAAGTCAATAAATTCCTGAACGACACAATGTTGTGACTACCGAAAGGAAGAAGTGACTGCCATCTCAAAAATTCTCTTTGCTTGCGAATCATCATCATTACCAAAGGTGCAAATCCAAAAGTCTCTTGGAACCTGAATGCATAAGCCGAATTTACTGAGTTTAGGACTGAAGATCATCACGAAGAGGGGTGGGGATAAATAAACTTTGAGCCTTTATCCTTTGTTTCTTAAACCGTGAACCAAGCCACGTTACAACCCTTGAAAGTCCTAATTGAAGCATGGTTAGTTCGAAAGCATACTGTCACCAAAAAAAAAAGGGTATCCTGACTCCTTAAGGTTTACCAAAAACGAGGAGTCGGTATTTCATTCTTACAAACATTATTGCAAATATCATTTTTTTACAAGTGTCGTGTTTTTGCATCTCATGTTTTAAAGGTTTTTCAAAAATTCAAGACAAACGTATGCATTGCATCTCATGAATTCATTATTAAACATATTCTGCTACATAATTTCAAATGTCAGCATCAGAAAGAACTTGCACAGGGTACAACTAATGACTGAAAGTTATCCCGACAGACAAGATTACGCCGAGAAGCAATGTATCCTACGTATACAAGGGGCATGGCATGCTTTGCCCAACCAATCTGGGGCAATCCAGTCAAGATTATAAGAATCTCTCAAAAGCCAAACAATCAAAGGCATACACCTCAAGTGGGTTTCAAACTATTTGTCCAAACAATCTGGGGCAATCAAGTCAAGATTCTGAGAACCTCTCAAGGATGCCAGGGGCACGCATCCAAGAAAATCTGAAGCTACTTCTCAACCAACATAGGACATCATATTGGGCATATGATTACTAGGGGCATGTCTCCTAAAGTGCACATCTTATAAAGGCCTCGCGAGGCGAATCTTTCCAAAGTTCCTACTAACTGGGGCAAATCTATGCAAGTCCAGTTCAACGTCTTGATCAATACTCAGTGGCGTGTCCTAAATCAAGTAGTAGTTGCTATAATACTAGGGGCAACTTTCACCCATGTCTCCCCACAAAGCCGGGTTCACAAGATCATATCCCCACAGAGTAATCATTAAGAAGATATCTTCAAACGCTCCCGATAGAGACATGGCTGCCCAACAGAGTTTACATCTTCAACACTGTCGCTCTCCTCCAACATGATTTATCAATATCTTTATCACCAATCAGGGAACATCAAGTCACTGATCATCTCCAAGCAGAAATCATAAATTCCCAGCTGAGCATCTTCAAGACAAGATCAGACAGTACAATTACAAGGACGTAAAGATCTACTTTCTTAATCAAAGACAACATAAATCATATTCACATATCATATGTCATAAACATGTTCATACACTGCATACATTACCTCATAATGAACTCATACATAACATGCAAAAGCTCTCATTTATTTTGAGGGATTCATTACATAACCCATGCATCATGACATTGCATAAAGATTAACCTTACCTTTTTCAGAATACAGGTACCGACAAATGAACGAAATCTCCCACTTTCCAAGATCTAATTCAGCTACTACGAATGGTACTGACACGGTCAACGCTCGAAGATCTAATTCATTTACCACGAATGGTAATGACACGGTCATTTTCAAAGATCTAATTCGGTTACTACGAACGGTACTGACACGGTCAACTCTCAGAGATCTAATTCTATCATCACGAACGGTGTAGACACGATCACTGACCTTTCCAGTCTAATTCAGCTACTACGAACGGTACTGACACGACAAAAGATCTAATTCGGTTACTACAAAACCAAATCAAATCAAAAGACAAAACTCCAAAACACAGTCTCCCACACAGAAGTTCTAAACTAGGGATTGAATAATTCAGAGGAAAATCATTGAATCAATGGCTCAAGGTGGTTCCATAGCGTCACTAACATCCCAAAGTATCTCCATATAAAGTTTCAAGTCAAACAGAGCAAATTTAGTCCCTCAAATCCTGATTAGGTCAACAGTCGACTCCCAAGGGCAAAACAGTCATTATACAGTCAAAACTCAAGATATTTGGTCAACAACATTCTCATAACCCTAAAATCATCATTTGATCAAGGGTTGATCATGATGATGCAAGGAAAGATCAGAGAAGTCAAAAGTCAAAAGTATTTTATTTATTCGATGTCTATTCTGTTTCCTTTTTAATTTTAGGGTTTGTCCTTATATTTCTGAACTGTGCATACATTCACTCCCTCTCTTTCTGCCTTGTCTTTTCAGGGTTACCCCCGAGGTTTCCTCCGACTCTAACCAACCATATCAGATCAAACCCAAATCAAAGCTAAGTATCATTTATCATTCATTATTAATTTATTTATCTTTTATTTTATTAAGGTTAACCTCGTTTGCCTCCGAACCGATAATGCACTCACCCCTCTGTTTATTCTGTCTTTTCCAATTTTCAGGGTTTGTCAACTGCCAAAGCTACGAGTATTGGTAACCCTAAACCCTATTTACGAATTATTACTTGTGTTAAACCTTTTGCCTTTTATTTTTATATCCCGCTGGTTTCAATTCCCCTCTCCTCCGCTGGTTACAATTTCCCTTCCCCATTGTTATTGTTATATTATTGTGTGGTTAGTAATCTTAGGGAGTGCAAGCCTTAAATCAATGTAGATAATTAATTATAAGATAATTTTCTGAATATAATCACGTGATTGTTGCACACACGCACTCTTTTGGGGTAACCTCTCTGTTGCCTTGTTGCCTGTTGCCTTGTTGCCTTGTTGCCTGTTGCCTTTGTGTTTTTGCAGAATAAGCCATGTCCCTCGAATTCGAGGATACCTCAGCCATGTTGCCTCGATAAAAAGGTCACGACCCTAATGATGCTGCCTTCGATACACAAATGACCTCGACTCTCGGATGTTGCCTACGAAAAAGGCTGAGGTATCTTCTGGCTGCCTACGAAAGATGGCTTATTCTGATCCTTGCCTTAGACTACCTGCCCCTTTATGGTATGGGACAGTCTTATGGCAAAGGATACTTCGATGACCCTTCAACCTCCAAACGAAAGGCTTCCTGCCCTCTTATGGCAAGGATAGACCCTTTCATTCTGAAAGGCTAAAAAGAGACCTATCATCTGAGTTTAAGGTAATTGCCCCTAATTGCCTTGCAATGCTCATCTTTAATATTCTTTCTCACAATTCTTCGAAAACTGGCTACGCTCATTTACGAGCTAAAGTCCACTTTTTTCTTTCATCTACCTTTTTTTTTAAAAAACAAACGAGCAAGCAAAGCAATTAAGAGCCCATGGAAAACCATGGATGCAAAGGGTGCCTTACACCTTCCCTTTGCATAAATTACCCCCCGAACTTAGATTTCTTTAAAAGGTTTTTTTTCTGTTTCTTTTTGCCTTTCCGAATATAGTTTGGATAAAATAAAAGTCGGTGGCGACTCTTGCTTAACCGCGACATTTCGATCGATAAAAAGTCAGTTCACCGTATTACAAAAGGTCTCCTAAAAGCTGCAGTGGCAGAAGCGTTTTATGGGCTTTGGTCGTATAGGAATCATAAGATATTTGGAAATATGGGGGATTATAGTGATATACAAAATGTGAGTAGAAACATCATTGATGCTATAGTATATAGAGGGTGGCTAAAACCCAAGTATAGAGAGCATATAGTTAATTTTCTCATGTGAATATAGGTCATTTATGTGGCTATTATAGCTTTGCTTGTATTTGTTCACCTTTGAAATAAATAAAATCTTTTATTTCAAAAAAAATTAATGATTTACTCCCTCCGTTTTTTATTATAAGTCGTTTTAGACTTTTCACACAGTTTAAGAAAAATAATAATTGTTGTATGAAAATGAGAAATTTTGAAGGTTTTTACAAAATTATCCTTCATTAATGACATGTGGAAGATAAATTTATATAATTGAAAGGAGAGAGAATAATAAATATTTAAGGATATAATAAGAAAAATAGCATTAATTATTCATTGGAATTGTAAAGCGACTTATATTAAAATACAATTTTTTTTCCAAAACGACTTATAATAAAAAACGGAGGGAGTATAATTTTTGTGTCAAACATAATTATTTGGGATTGAGATATCACCTTTATTTTTTCCCTTTGTGTTTTAATTTGGCAAAGGGAGGCATCCTTTAAATATACTCTCACGGGTAAAAGTGTAAATCAGTCTAGTTGTTGCTTTAATATCAAATTGTTTGTGACATATTCCCAAACTCCTTCTCTTGTGTTGATGAAGTATTAGTTTTATTGTTGCTCTAATACAAAATTATTGAATTTAAGTGTAAATGTTTAAGTCTTACATTGATAAAATATATCAAAAGTAAGTATTTTGGTATCTTATCTACAAGAAATAGTGTGGTAAAATAACAATTAATATGATTTTAAGTGAAAAGATTTGTAATTTGATCATACATTAAGAGACTATAAAAAGATAAATGATCACAAAATTAACAATGATTCAAAAATGTTGGGTTTAGATTTTGTTAACATTTACAAATGTATTCTCATAATTAGTTTTAGCTAAAATTCATATTAATATGTAAACTTTATTTATGACTAAATAATGTGTTAAAATAATTCATAGTGTTTAATTGTTGATCTATTCATCCAATTAACCAATATAATAATATTAATTATCAATAACAATGTGAGTGTTAAACTTATATCTATTTCTAAAATTTAGGATTTGCATGACAAATGATTACTCTAGATCTAGATCTAAAAGTATTTCTTAATAACATTTTAAATTTAAATGTTGAGTTATAATTGACCAAACTATAATAAGAAGTGAAGATAAGGATAAACTCAAAACAAATGGATAACTAGAAAATACACAACACAGTGAACAAAAGCATTACATGATAGTACAACAAATTACATCTAATTCTATCAAGAAAGGGTTTAGGTACTTATTGTCAAGCTACCTTTACAAACCTGAAATAGATGAAGATGAAATAGCATCATGATCGATCCCTCAATCCGTCGTGCATATCCATATTGTATCACTCAAGTCTCTCCAAAAATCTATCCATGCTTTCATGTAGGAGTGAAAATAATTGTGTAAGTTCGGCTATTAGGGGTTTATGACATAGTCTATAATATAAAAAGTTAATTTTTTTTATAAATCTATTTAATTAAATAGATTAGACACGAACCACGTAAAAAAAATGTAAGCCTATCAGACCTGTTTATTTAAATAAATATGAATAAATTTATTATTAATATAATCTATTTTATAAATTAAAATAAAAAATTAAGTTGATGCTATTAGGTAAAATCAAATAACTCAAAATTAAGTTCACGTTCTTTGATAATTATTTTTTTATTTCTCTTTGACTTTTCTTTTTATTTTTTTTATTTGAAATTTTAAGAGGATTTTTTCTTTTTCAAATTTTTTCTCTTTTTTCTTTTTTTTTTCTTCATATTTTTTAATTTCTTTTCTTCTTTTCTCAACCTCATAGCAACCAACCAATGAGCAAACAATATTTTTCTCCCCAACTTGAATTCAACCAACATCAAAGTGTGAATGCTCCCTACTTTCTAAGGCAAGGTAAAAATTCAAACAAAAAATCATAGTTGAGGGTTCAAGAAAACAAAGATCAAAATCCATGCAAAAAAGGAGAACTAAATACTCATAGACAAGCATCAAGTTCTAATAAAACATGGATATTAACAAAAAGCTCAAAGGGGTTAACAAATGATCAGGCACTCACAAGGTGAATTGACTATTTGGCTAGGGTGGTTGCGCTCAAAATGAAAAAATGCCTTGATCCTCTTCATGCTTTCATACAATTAAAAACGGATTAAACCTAATAAAATCTAGTTAAAACAAAAAATTTTGGTCTCCAACATATGGTACACAATGAAAAGCTTTCTCACGTTTGAGGGTACACTACAGAAAAAAAGGCCTCCTACCACGCCCAGAAAACCGAGGCTTTATGCAAAATAACCGTGGCGTAACGCTGAGGCCACGGTTCGGCCACGGAAATCCAACGGTGGAGTATACGGCCGTGGCCAAAAGTAAAGTCCACGGTTTTTTGGTATAGACCACGCCATTTTTACAACCGTGGCATTTTTAGGCCACGGTTTAGGTAGCTTGATTAAGGCCACGGTTTGTATTTGCCATGACTTAATAACTGTGGCTATATTGTAAAGCCACGGTTTCATTTTAACGTTTACGACACAGTATTAGTTCAAGATATAGCCACGGTTTGGTTATGACCACCTATTTATAACCGTTGTTATATGTTATGCATTCTAACCCATTTATCTAGCCACGGTTTATTTCTGTATCATTACATAAATATGTCATTTTATATATATTTATATATATATATATATATATATATATATATATATATATATATATCTATCAATAAAAAATTAACAATAAAATTAACATTAAGGTCAAAAGTATGTTCATAACAGAGTCACACAAATTCATAACAGATTTATAAAATCAATAGCCCTGTGTTTGAAACAAACAAATGCTGCCTTTTAAGTAATCTTCAGTAGCAGTTACACACAAATTCAATCTGCAGTCAAAAGCGATATCATGACTGAGAATACCTGGTCACAAATACCAGAAGGAGGATTTCATGTTTTTTATAATATTTCTTTCTCTTTCTGCTACATTCACTAAATATGCATAAGAAACTTCCACAGCTTCATGATTTTTAGTTTACATACTGATAGAAACTTAAAGTATGTAAACTGAATGGCCACTTAAGAGCGCAAGAAGTGTACATACAATTATAGCACAGACTATATATATATATCAGATACCGAAACTTAAAGTAGACATTTCAATAATTGAATTGTTCTACGCCAAAGAAAAACAACAACTAATTACAACATAAGCGACACTTCCTTACGAGATGCACGAACATTAATAGGACCCAATATAAGTTGATGCAAGAAAATTTAAGAAAACAAACTACTAAGTAGTAGTATGAACAGCAGCCACAATAGTAGTGGCACATCAGTTCATCAAATCAAGTCACTAAAACATACAATCAGTTTTAACATTGAATCCTAAAATTATGTATTGTGGATTGAAAGTAGTTACTAGTTAGTCCCAAATCCCAAGCCAAGAATCAGTTATATCATTCTAGCAAGATTAGTTTTGCCAAAAAAACACTTTTCTACTTAAAGGTCATCAAACACAAATCATTCCGCTACAAAGTACATGTCAAAATCAACTCTAGTGCCAAAAGGACCTTCTGGATGATCTGTTTCAAGAATATTCCTCCCCTAAACAAACAAACAAAAAATACATAATTAAAAACTTCCTTCAAATGAATAATCTATAGTATATTGCAGCATAATGGATCCTCAGAGTAAAATTCATAAATTATCATACACATACACATATCATAATAACAGATATTCTTCTAATAATCACAAGAAATTCAATTCAATTCATGATATTAAGCATAACTAGCATTCTGATTTCGTCCCAAACAGAAAATCAATTTTAGATTTAACAATACTAACAATCAAATAACGGAAATAGCAGTTAACTTGAATCTAACATACTTTCTCAACCTAAAATCCAGATCAGTTTTCAACCCTACCAAAATCTAACCTAAATCACCATAACAAAATCTAACCTAAACTCAGTGCCTCTCTCAGTTTCAAATCACCATAACAAAATCTAACATAAATAACAACAACAGATGTAACAATGCAGAGATTAGGTCAAAATGAAGCCCTCAGTAGATTAGGTCAAAACAAAACATGCATCAAATCACACTATCCAAACATCAGTAGTAGAATTTGTTTAAACATAGATTAGGTCAAAAAGAAACCCTACCGTATTAGCCTCCAGAAGCTTCGGTACCTCACATGCAAAACAAAATATATATTAGGTCAAAAAAAATCAGAGGAGACGAGGGAAGATGAGGAACACGAACAGAGAAGAGAATCGTACCCAGATAATCGTACGCAGATGAATAGAGGAAGCCTCCAAAAGCTTTGGTACCTCAACTGCAAAACAAAATATATATTAGGTCCAAACAAAATCAGAGGAGACGATAGAGAAGATGAGGAACACGAACAGAGAATCGTGAGATGAAGAGGGTTAGGGTTCGTGAGATGAAGAGAGTTAGGATTCGTGAGATGAAGAGGGTTAGGGTTCGTGAGATGATTGAGGTTAGTGAGATGAAGATGAAGAAACTAACCTGTAAGCGATGGAGGTGGCAGCAGCGGCGCAACGGCGAAGAGTTTTCAGATATTTTTGGGAGATGGAGTTTTCAGATAGTGTGAGTGTTTTTGTTCATATGGCTCGTTTCAATGCCTTTGTTCTTTCATTTTTTTTTCTTTTTTTTAATTAAAAAAAATAGAAAAGAAAATATTAAAAGATAGAGGGAAACTAAAAAAAAAGGAGGGAACTTTTGGAGGGTTTTTTTTTGGGGTTTTGGCCACAGTTTGAACTGAAAATTATAGGCCTCGGTTTCTTAGTTGCGGCTTAAAATATCTACCGCTATACAGGACACAGTTTTACACTCCGGATTCAATATTTCTATAACATACGTCTACGCTTTGATAATCATGGCTAAATCATATATGTGGCCACAGTTTCTGAGCTGTGGATAATTTTAGCATGGCCGTAGGCCAAATTTCTAGTAGTGGTAGGAACTAAAGTGATTCAATAAAAAAACAAGTAATGCAAAAGAATGAATGACATGAAAATTGTACAAATGAAATTTTTCCTAAACATGCTATGTTTTAGAAAGCGATAAACGAGTACCTTGAATGATACGACTTCAAAAATATCATTACCGTACATCCGCAAGTTGAAACGATTAAACTTGGAAAAACACCTAAAAAATTTTCAAGTTAACGGACCAAAACTGGAGTCCAAACAACAAACAATCATTACTAAAACTACTCAAGAGAATGCTAACAAATACAATAGAAGTAAAAGAGTAGGTCAAGAGTGGAAAAGAATAAGAGATTTTTCCATGTGCAGCAGACCGCGCTAAGCGGGCTGCCTGCAACATGGTTTTTCCAAATGATTTCACAGCTCAATCTTCCCACCCACTCTTGCATTTTATTACCTACACTAATGAATGTTAAACTGTACAAAATGAAAAACCATTGGGGTGCCTCCCAACAAGCGTTTGTTTTATGTCGTTAGCTCGAAGCCTTTATTGTGCCCTGATAGTAACTTTCTCTCGTCATGCCATGGTGATGTCTCACCGTGCAAACATACATAAAATGTCTTAACCAAAACACTCAACAATTAACAACGTGAGTGTTAAACTTAAATCTATTTCTAAAATTTAGGATTTGACAAATGATTACTCTAGATCTAGATCTAAAAGTATTTCTTAATAACATTTTAAATTTAAATGTTGAGTTATAATTGACCAAACTATAATAAGAAGTGAAAATAAGGATAAACTCAAAACAAATGGATAACTAGAAAATACACAACACAGTGAACAAAAGCATTACATGATAGTACAACAAATTACATCTAATTCTATCAAGAAAGGGTTTAGGTACTTATTGTCAAGCTAGCTTTACAAACCTGAAATAGATGAAGATGAAATAGCATCATGATCGATCCCTCAATCCGTCGTTCGTATCCATATTGTATCGCTCAACAAAGTCTCTAAAAATCTATCCATGATTTCATGTAGGAGTGAAAATATGCATGTAAGTTCGACTGTTAGGGGTTAACGACATAGTCTATAATAGAAAAAGTTAAAGTTTTTTATAAATCTATTTAATTAAATAGATTAAATTTTTTTTTTTAATATCCACTTTTTTTTAAAAAAATTCAAAAATAACATACTTTTCAAAAAAATTCACAAATTGTCTTTTTTTTTTTTTTTAAAAGAAATCACACGTTGTCGCCAGGGGGAGTGGCGACAACGTTTTAGCCCAATATGGATTCGCCAGTGGGCCTGGCGCCTACGTTCTAGCAATAGGTGTTGTCGTCACCCCCCTGGCGACAACACCCCCCCTTATTTTTTTTCTTTTTTTTTATGTTATTTTTTTTATTTACTATTTTTTCTCCATAATTTTTTTATATTATTTTTTCAACTATTTTTTCAACATAATTTTTTTATATAATTTTTTTTATATAATTTTTTGTTAATTTACTTTCCATTATTTTTTTTTTAACTTTTTTTTTCCATTACATTGAAAAAATAAATTACAAATATCATTGCACCTAAATACTATGTTGTGGAGCTAGATCTACGATTGGGACATTTGTTCCTATTAAGTCCTACCTCACGACATATACTACACTTCCTCTGCATTTTTCCAGTGGCGTCCATCTCGGTTCTAATACGCCTGCTGTTTGGTCGACCGCTTTTATTCCGACGCATTAAATCGTTATGCCAAACTGTTTCCCTCTCGTACACAGGCCAATATGCCTCCATTGCTACCACCGGAAAGTAATTGTCGTATATGTTGACCAACGTTGATACCTTGTAAATTTCTGATACCAAAGATAATGCATCAAAGTGAGTATGTGAACATGCTGCAAGGACATGGGAGCAAGGCATGCGATATGCTTGAAATTGGCCACAGTCGCACCAACGACCTGGGATATTGACGCGATACTCTTGTCGTGGAAGCCCCTGGTTGTGGTCAGTTGTTTCTTTTACACTGAAGGTGTGGCCATGACGGTCGAACTCGGTCACTCGATGAGTGTTACCCTTGGCAGATTCTTATTGTATATATTTCATGCAGACATCGCTGTATACTTGTTGTGTTTGTAACACTGAATTCCACCGCTTACCTCTTGTGGCGAACAAAGTTGCCATCCGAAAATACGTAGCACTAACCAAGGCAGTTACAGGTAAGTTTCGTATGCCTTTGAAAACCCCGTTCATTGATTCCACAAGATTTGTAGTCATGTGGCCCCACCTAGCCCCATCGTCGTATGACCTAGTCCATCTCGCTCTGTCAATGCTGTTAATCCACCTCCCTACATTTGGATTTGTCAACGTTATTTCTCGGCGGTAGTATTGAAATCCAGGTTGGTTTAAGGCATACCCCGCGTTCACCAAGTGGTTCTTCAAAAATTTATCTTTGATCTCTCTCATAAAATTTTGTGCTATATGCCTAATACAGTAGACATGCTTAGACGGGGGGTTGTGCCAACCATTTGGCGGATTGTTGTATGCGCTGTCAATAGAAGCGTGCCTGTCCGAAATCAAACAAAGATTAGGTTGTGGAGCAACTCTAGCTCGGAGATTCTTCAGAAAGAAACTCCAAGCAGCAGCTGTTTCTCCTTCTACTAGAGCAAAGGCTATTGGAAAAATGTTGTTGTTTCCATCCTGCGCGACCGCCATCAGCAAAGTTCCCTTGTATTTCCCATACCGCCAGGTTCCATCAATTTGAACAATCGGCTTGCAAAAACCAAAACCGATGATGCATGGTCAAAACGCCCAGAACATTCTATGGAAGATTCCATTACCTTCGAGAGGGGTTCCGTCATGGGACTGTGCCAACAGTGTCTCCAATATAGTAACAGTCCCAGGTGAATACAATTGCAGTGCAGCCAGGTAGCGAGGAAGTTGTTGGTATGATTCCTCCCAGTTGCCGTAGACTTTTTCAATTGCTTTCTGCTTCGCTAACCAAGCCTTTCTGTACGAAGGTCTGTATTTGAACACAGAAACGCAATGAGAAATAATTGTCTTCACCTTCAGTGATGGGTCAGTTTCGACAAGAGGAATGATGGTATGACATATCATGTCATGACTGAGTTTTCGATGATCTTGCGCCATATTAGTGGTGACGCAGGTGTGGCCTTGAGATATCGAACGTATCACCCACGCATTAAATTTCTTTCTGAATGATGCCTTCAGCATGTATCCACACTCCGGGTTTTTGCACACAATAGTGACTCTCTCTGGATTTGAGCGATCAGCTTTAAAATCAACACAATTTGCTAAGTGCCAATTTTTTATAGCCAACATACAATCATCCTTCGAACGAAACGTGTCACCCTCTTTTAACTCCTCGTCTGACCTCATATATGGATTGTAGAACATATCGGACGATGACTCGTCCTCTCCCAAATTAAGTGTTGTGAAATGTGCTGGATATGAATATGCATGTGTATCCGGTACTGGATCTTGTTCGTCATCTTCGGAATCACGATTCACCAACTCATCGACGACATCTTCTATTTCAGTTTCTTCGTCAATGACATGTTCGGGTTGTTGTTCGTCATCAACAACATGATCAATAACCTGTGACTGCATATTTTGTGAAGGAATAATTTGTTCGACCACTATGTACAGTTCCAGATAATCATAACCAAAATACTCATGGGTAAGGAACATGTTTTGAACCTCTATGTCAGTTGTTATCTGTGATTGATAAAACTTGACCGAGTTGTTAAGTTCAACCAGGGGTTGTTGGTAAAATATTTGAGAGACTGGTTCTCTTATTTTGGATTCAATTTTCCTTTTTAGATAAGAGAAGTCCGCTTGTCTATTTAGAGCAAAACGTGTTAAGTTAGTGTTTCTAAATAGAAAACCGTTTGTGTCGCAGTGGTAAATCTCACCGTTCATATGAACACGAACTTTGTATTGCGAGGTGGATGCCATAATTTTGATATGTGTTTGTGAGAAATATCTGGGATGAATGTTTGTGAAGTTTATGTGTGAAAGAAGAAATGTCTGGGAGAATTGGATTGATAAAAAAATCTGTGAAGTAGTTCATATAATACATGCACCACCTCTTATACAAGACTAATGCATGCAAGAATACATGCAATAATTCTGCACAAGAATCAAACATGACAAGACGAATGCATGCCACAATGGAATCTCGTCCCCACCTCTTACACAAGCATGCATGCAAGAATATATGCAATACAAAGTCTGAAACAAATAAATGTGACAAGACTAATGCATGCAGGCTAGGGAATCTCTTATACACCTATGCAATTATGGCCGTTGGCAGATAATATAGTACTTAAAAATGTATTATGTTTAAAATAACATAATTTTTAATTTTATTTATAATAAATATTATGGAATTTTAATTTTAATTTTTTTTAAATAAAAAAGTCCATTTATGACCGGGTAGTCCGAAGCCCATCTAGGACCGGGTTCGGATAGTAAATCTCGAGCCCATATTACACAGTGTCTTTTTGGCCCAGGCCTAAAAAACCCAAGGTCCGTTAGGGCCGGTTTGTTTAGGGCCGAGTAGCGCATATTTACAGCTATAGTGATTAGCCATTCATCCAAACATACACTTATTCTACTTCCATCAACAACCATCAGAATTTATTAATCCCAAGACTTGAAAAAGTCCTATTTTTCACAGTTGACTTAGTCTTTGAGTTTGATAGATGCAGCTTCCATGATAGTAATACCTTTCTTTATTTCCAGTGTGCATACAGCGGAAGCTTGCCACTTATCGGAAAACAAAAAATGCCATTTCTTGCATCATTAAACCTTGTAGTGGCGGTAGTGATACTATAACTAATACTCTCGTACAAATCTTATGGTGATGAACAACAAGAATCATGTTCTCAAAGGTGCGGTGTCCACAACATCACTCACCCTTTCCGGCTGAAAAACAGTCCCAAACACTGGTGACAAAAGGTACATGTTATCATGTGAGGACGACAACCAATTGATTTTGGACCATGGATCATATGGAAAATACTATGTACAATCAATTGACTACAACAACTTCACCATAAAACTGTTGGATTCCAATCTTGGTTCTAAAAATTCCCTCCTTCGTCCTTCCTTATTATTCATTAGGTCTCTATAATTTCACTTCAAGGAACACCAATCCACAAAGCTTGCCGTACAGATTGTATGGGGAGGACTTATTGGCAAAGCCTATGTTATATGTAAGCTGTCTCAATAAATTTTGTAAAAAATTGAATTAGCTGAATTAATCTAAACTACATTAGTTTGATTTAGTTTTATTTTAAAAAGTCAATCAAACCACATGTTCTTTTCTCTTACGGTTCTGATGATAAATTAAATTGCACAAACTACACCATGAACACCCCAAACACATTCAGTGAGACTGTCAGTCCCTACAATTCATATTTTTGTGATGAACTTTAAATTTTTAACAAATACTCCATCCGATTCACAATGAGTATCGTTTTAACAAATATAATTTATTTTAAAATGAATGTCATTATCACTTTCTAATGAAGTAATAATTGTTATTTTATTCAATTGTATATTTAAATTATTATTCTGTACCCTATTTCTAATATATCTATAAGATTAATTTAATAAAAATGTAATGTTTTATGATAATATTATATATTATTTAAACTATGTGCAAAACTTTAAACCACACTCATTTTGAAAGGGAGATAAGAAAAGAAAACATAAAATCTCAATAATTCCCTTATCTCTAATGACATAAGAGCTTAGGTCAAGTGTAGATATTGATCTGATGATAATCCAACATATATGTGGTGCTAGTAACTCCTATCTGTTCCAATAATCAATCAACATTCATCCGAAACAAGACTTTGAAAAGCAAGTCTTGTACCGTGCCAAATGCTAGCTGTTTCTTCATAACTGCTTTGATGTGAAATGTGCTATCTTTTTTTTTTTTTTAATTTATATGTATGTTTCTCATCCATTAATTAAATTGTGAGTGTTTTCTATTTGCTATCAGAAAACCAAAAATGGCATCATCCATAACCCTTGCCATGGTGGCAGTGTTACTAATACTAATAATACTTCCTTACAACAAAGTGTATGGTGGTTATGAACAACAACAAGAGTCGTGTTTTCGAAGGTGCGGTGTTCACAATATTACCCATCCTTTCCGACTGAAAGACAGTCCCAAGCACTGTGGTGACAAAAGGTACACCCTATCATGTGAGCTCAACAACGAGTTGATTTTGGACTATGGATCACACGGAAAATACTATGTACAATCCATTAATTACGACAACTTCACCATACGGCTATTGGATTTCAATCTTCGTTATTCTAATTATTCCACGGCTCCTTATTATCCATTAGGCTTCTATAATTTCACTTCAAGGGACAACTATCTAGAAAGCTTGCCGTACAGAGTGTATGGGGAGAACTTAAGATTATTGGTAAAAACTGTGTTATATGTACGCTGTCCAAGTAGTGTCCAAGATTCTTCTGATATCTACTTTAATGACGGTACTGCCCCTGCCTGTCTCAATATTACCGGTTCGTATGCGCAGCAAGGGAATTCTTCCTATGTCAATTATATTGAATCTGAACATCGTCACAATGTATTTGGAGGTCACAAAGATTTTTCTGAACTGGGATTGAGAGACGGGTGTCGCATAGAATTGATGTTTCTCACATCTTGGCCTCTTAAAGATAACACTCATGGTGGTAGCAACAACAACATTTCTTGTTCCGATATCAGTCTTATGATGTTTTATGGATTTGAACTTTCTTGGGTCACTAGTCTTTGTAAAGATGGCGAGTATGTATTCGACATTAATAATCACCGTAGCTGTGAAATTCCAGGTAATTTGCTTCAAACCACTCAATCTTCTCAAATCTTTCTTTTTTAATTGAGTTAGTTAATTAATTTAGGTTTTTTCTTTACCCACCTCCCTATGGGGGTCACCCCAGCGAAAATCCTATTTTACCCTGATTCGGAAATGCATTTCCGAAATATTTTTTTTTCTAAATTTTTTCAGACTTCGGAAGTGCATTTCCGAAAAAATCCCAAAAATTGAGATTTTGATTAATTCGGAAATGCATCCCCGAAAAAACAAAAAAAATCTAAAAATTCCAAAAATTAATTTTAGGATATGAATTAATTTATATATTATAAATTTGATATAATTTATGAGTAATAAATAATAATAATTATATATTTTGATATAATTTATTAGTTATGAATAATAATTATTATATATTTCTATTCTGATTCATATTTTAAAATTTAAAATAATTTTATTTAAAAAAATTAAAATAATTCCACTTACAAAATGAGTTATAATTTTTTATTTATATATTTATATATTTATAATAATCATTATGTATTTACAAAAAAAATTAAAAAAATGAGTGTTTTAATTTATATATTTATATAATAATTATAATAATTATTATATATTTATAAAAATTATTATATATTTATATATTTATATATTTATATAATAATTATTATATATTAATTATAAATATATTTATATATTTATATAATAATTATAAAAATTAAAAAAATGAGTGTTTTAATTTATAATAATTATTATATATTTATATATTTATATATTAATTATTATATATTTATATATTATATATTTATATATTTCACTTACAAAAGTAATAATTATTATTATATATTTATATATTTCTATTCTGATTCATAATTAAAAATGAGATAATTTTTTATTTAGTTTAAAAAAATTAAAAAAAGATTTTGTCCTAATTTTATTTAATGATTAAATTTTATATTTAATTCTATATAATTTTAAATTTACTTATGGAATTAAAATGTTTTTGATTTATATAAGTTAGTAAAATAATTTTTAACTTTCAAATAGTTTAGGATATTTTGATTCACCTTGATTTTATTGATTCAACTTCATTTTATTGATTCACCTTGATTTTATACCTATTAATTGTATTGATTCACCTTGATTTTAATTTTTTTAATAATTAATTATTATTTCGGAAGTGTATATCCGAAACATTCCAAGAGCAATTTGGTCTTGGAATATTTCGGAAGTTCATTTCCGAATTCCTCAAAAGGGGGTGCGTTCGGAGATGAATTTCCGAAAACACCACATTTTCTGAAAAGTAACTTTATTTCGGAGATGCATCTCCGAAATCAATATTTTATATTAAAAAAAACACGTTTTCGGAGATACATTTCTGAAAACACCTTTTTTAACAAAAAAAGTACCTTTTCGAAAATGAACTTCCGAAACAAGGGGTAGTGTGGTAAATTCACCAGGGGTGGGCAAGAAGGTTAGGAGGTGGGTGAAGAAATTTTCTTAATTTATTAATATATTTGTCTTTAAGAAGAAGTGAGTTGCAATTCGTAGGGTTTTTAATTTGATATTTAAATTTAAGTATTAATTTAAAAGGTTAAATATATTTTTATCCTTGTAAACTAGTAAGTAAGATACACGTGCAATGTTCCGTCTGAATGCATATTACACGTCCTGATATCTTATTTGTCAGTTTTAAAATTTTTTTTATAGATCACAAATATTCTCATAATCACAAATATAAATTAATAAGAAAATTTCTTAGCCCACCTCTTAACCTTCTTGGCTACCTCTGGCGAATTTACGAAAATACCCCTTGTTTCGAAATTTCATTTCCGAAAACGTACTTTTATTGGAAAAAAGGTGATTTCGGAAATGAATCTCCGAAAAGTTGAATATTTTAATGAAAAATATTGATTTCGGAGATGCATTTCCGAAATAAGGTTAATTTTCAGAAAATTGGTGAATTCGGAAGTTCATCTCCGAATTCACCCCCCTTGGATGAATTCGGAAATGAAGTTCCGAAATAAGGTCTGGACAGAAGAAAAATAACAAACAAGAACGATTCGCTTTATTTAATCGGATGAAGATTACATCGATCACATTACATAAGATTAAAGTTACATATTGTTAAACACGGGTAGGTGAGGATGAGTCAACATTTTGATAACGTCGGCCCCCGATCTTTGAAGTTTCGCGTCCAATTCAATCGGACCCTTCGAAGAAAATCGGTCGAACGTTGTCCACATAACTGCTAAATCTTCGTCGTTCTTGATCTCAAAAGGTGTGAATTCAATGTCTCCCTCGTCGTTAAGCGATGGCGAGCGGTACTCAAGCTTGACAACCTTTCAATTTTCGGGATATTGCAATAGCGTGTGGAGCGACGTTATCAACTCCGCAAACGGCGTGTCGCGCGAGAAGCAAAATTGGAACGGCATCGGGTAGTCGGTGGTGAAGTAGACGAATGCTAGGTGGGGGTAGGTTTGTGTCATTTGTGTTTCTAGGTGTGAAGAGGATGAAGAAGAGTGTGTTGTATTTATAGACTTATTGGAGCAATAATGGCCCAACAAACCTTAGACAATGATGACATAAAACATACTTATATTATATATGTATTGAATCGGTCCGATTTTACATGATAAACAATAGGCTAAATTACAGTTTTGGTCCCCCTGTTTTAGGTTTTTCACGATTTTGGTCCCCCTATTTTCTTTTTAAACAGTTTTGGTCCCTCATCCCAATTTTGTGCATGAACAGTGCATCAACAGTACATTTCCGTACATGAACAGTACATGTCTGTACATGAACAGTGCATGAACAGTTGCATCAAAATTGGGATGGGGGACCAAAACTGTTTAAAAAGAAAATAGGGGGACCAAAATCGTGGAAAACCCAAAACAGAGGGACCAAAACTGTAATTTAGCCTAAACAATAATACATACAAAAATGGTCATTACAAACAAAAAACGATCCGGAACAAACTAAAATTCACCAAACCAATCAGTGGATCCTAAGTCCAAAATAGGTACGTTCTTCGACCGCTCTCTATTTTGCTCGCGCTCTTCGCTCATCATTTCTTCAAACTCCGCCATTCTTGAAACGAACGGATCTGGCCAAGTCTCTGCCTCATTTGAACGATGTGTCATCCATTGACAAGAAGTAGCCGGTATAGGACATCCCGATTTCAAAAACACTTGGACGAAGTGTCGCGAACGTAGATACCCGATGCATATGATGCGGCTCGACGCGTCCAACGGCGGTCGACTATGAAGTGGAAAGAAAGTCTCACTTAGTCCAAACCTCGTCAAATCGACACACACCATATCATATGCACTTGCTATTAGATGACTCATATCGGGGAATGACATCCACTTCGAAACCGGAGCGATACCGGTAAGTGATGGAACAAGTGCATCATGAATTTTCGCAAACTTTTCTTGATTTTCATATAGTCGGCCGTAGATGTCCCGATACGAAGTCAACTCCGCAATGAGTTCCCGTCGGACTAAAGTCTGATTATTTTCCCCTTTACCGAGCAAACCCGCAACGGCCCGATATCCACAAATGTTATCGATATATTTGTGCATAAAAAGTGGCATCTCATCAATGTAGACAATCGGTGATTTTTTGATCGGCGGTGTGCGAGGTGGCTTCGAAATACGGGCTCCTTTGTTACCACTACACTTGGACTTCGGTGTCGGTGAATCCGGGAATGATGCATCAACATGTTCAAAGTAGGAAGGAGATCGTTTTGTTGATGTGTCTTCTTGTGTAACTTTGGACTTTTTCGGTGCACCTTTCGTTTTAACCGGTTGAGATGGCGGTTTCAAATCGATGGTCTCCGGAAATGCAATTTTTCGCAATTGTTCTTTTATGTGCATTTTGGTGGTGTCATCCGCTTTAGCAAACTTCTCCATTATCACTTCCAACTCGTCGGAGATGGTGATTTTGGAGTCATTTTCCTTCGGCGGGTCAAAATCATCAAAACGAAGTTTCTTCCAATGGTCGGCTACCTCATCCATGCGTATTGGTGAATTCAACTTCTTCTTTTTTGAAAGTATACAAGCACATGGATGGCCGTATGTATTTCTAATGGTACACCTACATACTTGTCCGTCAAGGTCACACCCCAAAAAAGCAAACCCGACCGAATAAGTCTTGTCCGTCGAGGTCACACCGACGATCTCTAGAAGAGGAAGCCTATACTTGTTTGTCTTGTACGTCGAATCCATGACAAGAACGGTTGGAAATGTGTTGAACAATTTGACACTTTCGGGATGAGTCCAAAAAATATCACGAACCGTAACTTTGTCCTCGGACGTTCAGAAGCTTGACACATATTTGTTATCGCCTAATAGCTTCAAAAGTTGTTGCATTTCCGACCAAGGACCCATTTTCAAAATTTTGAGGTTGTGTCGTTCATTGTAAACTTGCTTGATATTTGAAACGCTATCCGGTTTTTTACGCTTCAAATCAGCAAGTATGTTGCGAGGCGCCACTTTGACTATCGTTAAATCCGAAATCACATTCTTCTCTTCGCGGGACAAACGACACGCCATTGGATGTCCGTGTAACTTGGAATCCAAGGCATGATTATGAATTCCATAAATCACGGTTAAACGCCACAAATCAACAACCCTCCGAGTCGCCCGCAACTTAAACGGACACCCGCACTTTCTCGATCCCGTGTCTTCGTGTTTTAGCACCCGGTTTGATTGTGCATAACTCCCACCCTGTTCGCAATTCAAAACAACGAAAGCTTTCCGCCTACTATTTCCATTATCGGACCTTAAAATTACAATTCCAAATCCAACTTTACTAGCTTCGTTCCGAACCCAATCAATCAAATGCTCGCGACTACCGAAGCTCCGATCATTGGTAAATTGTTTCCGAACATCAACCGCATTGATCATAGCTCGATCGTCGATAACCGAATCGTTTTTAACGTTGACAACTTCTGGAACTACTGCGCCATCGTCTTGCACAATGTTGTCCGGATGCACCATACCTAACATATACGAAAATTAGCAAAATTGGCAAAAACTGTTTTTTTTAACTGCCAGGGCATATTTCGGAAGTTCATTTCCGAAATTTGTTAGGTAATATATTTCAGAAATGAACTTCCGAACCATTGCAGGTTTCAGCATAAATTTGTTGAATCAATGTAGTGAAATAGGGGATGAAATGGGAGATGTTTACCTCAAATTGTAGCTTTTTATGCTCCCTTTAACGTGATCAACGGTTTGAAACTTGATTTTGAGACGAAAAATGGATGGAGATTGATTGAGTTTAGGAGAGGGTTTGGAGAAAAAATGATGAAATAGTGAAGGAGGGAAAATTGTATATGCAGGACTATTTTCGGAAATGAACTTCCGAAATATTCACGGTTTTTTAATTTTTCCTGAATTCGGAAATGCATCTTCGAAAACACCACTTTTTTGGTGTTTTCGGAGATTCATTTCCGAAAAGTATGAAAATTCAGAAAAAATAATAACTTCGGAGATGCATCTTCGAAGTAGGGGCAATTGAGGGATTTCGCTGGGGGTGACCCCCATAGGGAGGTGGGTAAAGAAAAATTCATTAATAATATGTATCAACCTTTATGCATTGATCCAAGTAGTAGTTTTAAATATTTGTAACAACAATACACTTATTTGATCCAATATAAGCACTTCGAACCCATGTGTGGGTTTATTAAAATAATTGTATCAACAGTTGATTTTTTTGATTTATAAAAAATATTTTTTAACTTATTCTCGTTTATAAAAATAATTAGTAGACTTTTCTTGTTTATAAAAACATTTGTAACTTATTCCCGTTTATAAAAATAATTGTATCACCAATATAATTTTCGCGTTTATAAAAATATTTGTAACTTATTTTCGTTTATAAATATAATTGTATTAATAGTAGACTTTTCTCATTTATTAATAACGCCATATATTGGTAACATAGTTTAGTGCAAATCACATATACACTTGGAGGACAATCTACCCAAGAAAGGAAATTCACTATCAATTCCTTAGTACATTAACTCTTCTATGAACAACAATCTCATGTTGTTCAATGCCTCTTCTTAACACTACCCAATGAACTTCTATTTAGGACTCTCCCTAAATATGAGAACCCCTCTCAGTTTCTCTCAACCACTAATCCCAAGTGATCAACTTTAATAACAACCCTATTTAATCTTGAATGTTACAACTCAACTAAGATAAACTAACAACTATACCAAGTTACTGAAATATAGAGTGGTGTAGACAAAGATTTTACCTTAGCCCTTATTATGACATTAGCGTGGAATACAAGTTACAAAGACTCAAAACCCTAACACAAAGAACCCAGTCTTTGCGCATAAATCCATGTCTCAAACGTGAGATCAAGCCTCCTTCTATAGTAATATCTTCCGGGCTTTTCTTCCTTGGATATCTGATTTGATTTAGTCCAGAAAACAGCTGATTCTACTACATACGATCTTCTCCATAATTGTCTCCAAAAATAAGCTATGGTTTGTTATATTTCAAATTCAAATTTAAATCTCATTTTAAATTTGATTTGAACTTCTCCTGTTGTCAAACAAATCAACCAAACATTGCTAAAATAACTGCAACAAACTTGATTCAATCTCAATCAGAATTTACTCTTCAGCTTGAATTTGTAGATCTTCTTTGTAGAGTGAATCTTGGATAGAATAACTCATAACCATAATAGCAATCATATTTGTCTATTGTAAGAGACTAGGTGTTGCCGCACACATGTTGGAACATTAGGTTCCACATGTGTCCTTTCTGCACGAGAACTAGCTTGAGCAAACTTCACGTTGTTTTGCATAATGCAGCCAATCCAAAAGGAAATTCACCATTAATCTTCTCGACTCTCTTGCCAACCAGGTGAATTTTTTGGTAAGGGGTGTTGCGAGAAAGGACAAGTCTATAGCTTCTGCCCGGGCTTCTTTGACGTCCACCCAAACATCTCTTTTGATGACTCAAAGAGATATAGAGTATGTGCGTCCTGAGAATGCTTCCTTAGCTCAACGTTTAACTAATTATTCCGCTACCAGCCTTAGGACCGTTTCACAGTCTTTTGAGAATGCCTTTTAGCGAGTGGGGCATTTTCACCATCTTCGATAGTATCTCTAATTTCCATAATCAAGTGTAGCTCTTATGGTTTCCATTTAGAAACGATGTCTGAGCTTATCAAAAGATTATAAGGGATGTGGTCTAAGTCAGTTTTATCGGACCCCGTAGTGGCTTCCATTTATACTTGTGGTGAGTACAATATAGGTAACTCAATTTGCGATGAGCCAACCAAAGGTTCTTTAAAATTCTTTTATGTGAAGAATGATGATATGTCTTAGGCTCAAAGGCATGTATAAATAGCCTATTTAACTTAGTTGTATATGATATAAGGGCTATAATCTCTAAGTGTGTATGCGACCACTTCTTATTGGAAAAAATGGTTAATGAATCAACACTAAAATTGTAACACACGATGTAGGAAAAATATTGAGATGGATACAACCATAACATTTGGATTTACACACAACCAATCATAATTTTTTATTAATTAAAAAATAAAAAATAAAATTGTCTCTCTCCTTCATTATCACAACCACCTTCTATAATATTAATTAAAAACAAATTTAATTTTAATTTTTTTTCTTCATATTAGTTGTTTCTAAAATCATGAATTTATTAGTTGTTTCTAAAGACATGGAATTAAGTTGGTATTCGTACCCGAATTTCTCATCTAAAAACATGGATGTAGATATGTAGTATAATGGAATAAGTCATTCCTTGAGGCACATACCTTGCTCTGGTAAGGAGAGTAGTGGAAACACACCCATATCAAAATTTAAGTTCCCCATACGTGCATTTCACGTGGCCGGAGCCTGGGGCAAGTGAGTTGTGGTCAACTTATGTATATGGGCTTAACACATAATCTTTTCGTGACAAATAGGGGGGAAATAGGTGAGGTCAATAACAGGAATCTATAGAATAATTTATATAGACTTAGATTAGATTATACATTATTTTTAAATAGAAAAGACCTATACTTTTTTTATAAGTCTATTTAATTAAAAAGATTAAGCCTCAGACTTTAAAAAAAATCTTTTAAGCCTATTAAACCGGCCTATTTAAATAAATATAAATACTTTTTTTATTATCATTATGTTATGTTTTGTACTTTGAATTAAAATACATTAATAAAACTTGGTTATCTTCAAGAACTTGTAAAAATAAGATGAAAACACCTGATGAACATTGTTCTCATAAGTTCTTTTAGTTAGTTGATCTATTTAAACATTATTTTAATTGCTTATTTACATATATCTAAAACTAATAGGCTTTTATGTAGGCTAACAGGCTAACCAGATCTTCGAAAAAGCCAGACTCAGGCCTAAAAAATAAGTTTACGACAGACTACAGTTAGACTTAGGCTTCAATTTTTTTGACAGATCAGACTTTAACTTGACAAAGCCTAACTCGGTCCAACTTATTTCCACCCCTAATAACGAACCCCCAATTTTTTTTTAATTTATGTAAAATCTTACATATATGGTAGTCAAATTTAATATAGCAATGAAATTTATTATCTATTATTAAAAGTGTTATAATATTATATTTGATGTCGTAATTCCATGTTTTATATATATATATATATATATATATATATATATATATATATATATATATTAAAAATTAACAGTTGAATTAAAACATATTATCATATAAATCACACATAAAAATTTGAGATTAATCTATAATGATTTACTATACCATAAAAATATCCAAAAATTAATGTCAAAATGAACTTTCATATAACATTAATTTTGATATAATTCATTGATATAATAAATCATTATAGAATAATCTTAAAATATTTATTTGAAATAAAATTATGAGCGAGTGTAACTCGTAGTGTAACTCTTCGATTGTTCGATAACTCTATTTGTTAAATGTTATTTCAGGGGTTCTTCCTTTTTTGATCTTGATTTACATAGGTTAGTTATCACATTCTCTTTAGTCAATTCAATGCATGTTTAATAAATTGTGATACTTACTATTTGTTTTAATGAGTTTTATTTTAATTTTAATTTTTTTTGAAAAATTAATTTGAACAAACAATTCACTAAAATATAATCCGAGAGGGTTGGTCTAGCGGTGGAAATTGGGCCTCAAGGGCGTACTTCCCTTGAGGTACTGAGTTCGAAGGAAGGATACCACTCTATTAAAAATAAAAAAAAATTCATTAAAATATATTTAAAAAATTGTTTGGTAGACTCAATTTTCAAGATTAATTTGAAAAAGAGAAAATTCATAAAATTATTTTGATAAATTAATATATAATTTTTCAATCTTAACCTTTTATATTTAAGAGAAAGAAGACTCAAATGATTTAGAATTCGAATGAGACGTAAATATAATATGTTTAAGAATTGTTCCAACTAGAATTCAAACTAGAGTTTTTCCAAATGTTGTTATTTACTACTGCTTATGTATTCCTTCAACTCAATCATTTGATCATCTTAATATTACATAAAAATATATGTTTAAATGCAATTTTTTTTATCCTTCTATTTCCATTCTTTTTACTTTTGATTCTTCCATTTTAAAAATCAACTACTTGATTTCTCCATTTACTTTTTTCTATGGAATTTAGTCTTTTATTCATTCTAAGTTTCATTTTAAATGACATGCCACTTTATTTTAAGATGTGACAATTTATTTAATATAAGTCTCATTTTTTATGTCATTATTTATTATTATTTTTAAGGGTTAAATAAGTTTTTGGTCTCTATAAATATTACAGTTTTACTTTTAGTCCCTCTTTGCTTTTAGGCAACGGTTTTTACAAAAAAAAAAAAACTGTTGCCAAAACACACTAAAACCGTTGCCAAAACTTAGAAGGGACTAAAAATGAAACTGCAATATTTATAGGGATCAAAAACTTATTTAACCATATTTTTTATTACTGTAATTTATTTATATTAATTTAATATTTTTAAAAAATTTACTTTCATTCAATTAAATACCCTAAATCAAAACAAAACCTAAACCCATAAAGAGTGTCCCTCTTTCATCATATCCCATAAGTCAAAATGAAATCTATCCGAAATTGTGTTCCTCATTCATCAAATACCGTACAATTATAACTTAAATCATAACTTAAACTTAGTAGCGCTTGAAAAGAGAGAAGCATTGAAAAGAGAGAAGCAGTTAAAAAAAGATTGATGTTGAAAGAAAAGAGATAAAATGAGAAGAAGATAGATGCATAGATCGGAAAGAAGTGGAAGATGATGGGAGAGGAATGATGTTGGCTGCCACATACACCCGATCTACACAAGAAGCAGATACACTATGACACCAATATTGAGCATCACATTAGAGACATGCCCACCATCAATACCTAAACAAATCCCAAACCGAAACAATAAAACTTCATATAGGATAAATTGCACTAGGATAAACAATGTACACAAAACTAGAAAAAATCGGAGAGCTAAATCTTGGATCTAGGACCGTCATTTAGGATGTGCAAGACGGACTACACACATGACCTCACATTTATTAAGGTTAAATTATAATTAAATAGGGGCTCATAAAATATTTGTCAAGTTAAATCGTGATTAAATATGACATCTATTTATTTTGTCACGGTTAAATTATAACTAAGCAACACAAGGCCTCTAAAAACCTGAAATTGTTGAGATATTATTAAGTTTGTTGAGATATTAGTGAGATTGATACTATTAATATAAGGGTCATGCTAACAAGTGCCCCGGACACTGGTTAAGCATTCCAAATAAAAAAAATTATAGATTCAATGCATTGAATACACAGAATATTCTTTAAAAAAAGTTAATTATTTATGTTTTCAATGCATTGAATACATATATTTTGGATAAAAACATATCTTTTTATTTTATTAAACAAAGCTTAACTTACCTTTTTAATCTCTTAACCAGTGCACGGGGCACTCGTTAGCATTACCCTTAATATAATACTCCATCAAATATAATCTAATATAATAATATCAAATATAATCCAAGTTGTGTAAGCCCAAGCCCAATTAGGGTTGTATATAAATAGTTATTCTTATTTGTACCATTCAAGTGAATAATATAATCCTTATTTCCTTTATTATTCACTCTTTCTCTCATCACTAAAAGTGCCTCACGCACTAACAAATTGGTATCCAGAACTTCCGGTTATTGTTCCAGGGAACGTGAATCAATTGCTGCAACGATGAATGGTACTAATGACATTCTGAGTTCTCTTCTAACTCTTGACGACAAGAAATGGATCCGATGGAAGAAACATATGCAATCCTTGTTTGGCTTCCATGAAACCCTAGACGTGGTTACCGACGGTGTACCTATGTTGGCTGCAGATGCAGCCGAAGCACATAAAACAACCCACAACGAAGTTAAGAAGAAAGATTGCAAGGCTGCGTATGGCATTCAGACGATGGTAGATTCAGCGAACTTCGACAGGATTTCTCATGCTGAATCAGCGAAGGAGGCATGGGATATTCTGGTGAAGTATTATGAAAGAGGTGAGAAAGTCAAGGTTGTCAAGTTGCAGACCTTGCATCGACAATATAAATTATTGTCGATGGGAGAAGACGAAAAGGTTGCAGAGTATGTGTCGAAGGTGTAGAAACTCGTCCATCTCATGAAAGGTTGTGGTGAAACCCTAACCGATAAGATGATAGTTGAGAATGTAGTTGAGAAACTCTCACTTTGATCACGTTATCGTAGCTATTCAAGAATCCAACAAAGTAGAAGACCTAAAATTGGAGGATCTGGTTGATTCGTTAGAGACGCATGAGATTAGGATTGTTGAAAGGAAAGGAGTTCATGATTCGATACAGGCACTGCAAGCTCATTCATGGAAAAAGAATGGTGGTTCCAACAAATTCAAAGGCAAATTCGACAAGAATCAGAGCAAGAAGCCTTCGTCGAACCCCCACAAGTAGCAGGTCGAAGATAGGACTTCTGAATCCTCGAAAAGGGGGAGGAGGAAACTATTTAAAGGACAAAGAAGATAAAAAAGGTAAAGGTGTGCAGTTCTATAACTGTGAAAAGTGGGGTCACATATCCAAACATTGTTGGTACAGAAAAGATAATGGATCGACAAAAGGCAAAGATGAAGGAACGAACTTTGCACACCAAGATTCAGATTATTATGAAGGTATGATGGTTATGGCTGCAATCACAGATAACCATGTCGAATACAAGATCTAGTTTGGTATAACTGATGATGTTGAAGTTGATGAAATCTTTGAAGAACCAGTCGAAGTCGAAACAATTGTTAACATTCTTGACATAGTTGAAGTCGATGTGGATGTAATCGTCAAAGAACTAGTCAAAGTCGAAGCAGTTGCCAACATTCTTGACAAAGTCAAAGTCGAAGAGGGTGTGGCTGATACAAGCCAAAGACCTCAAAGAACTCGAACTCTTCTAGCAAGACTTCATGATTATGAAGTGATGGGTGATGATGAAGTCACACCAGATGGAGAATTAGTTCATTTTGCTTTACTTGCAGGTGTTGAACCAATCAACTATAGCGAAGCCTTGAAGATTAATCAGTGGAAGTTAGCTATGATTGAAGAGTTACAGGCAATCGAAAGAAACAACACATGAGAGTTAGTCGAATTGCCAGCATATACAAAGGCTATCGATGTGAAGTGGGTGTTCAAATTGAAACACAATGCTGATGGGTCGGTAGCAAGATATATAACAAGGCTAGTAGCTCGAGGGTTTCTTAAAAGAGAATGACTCAATTATTATGAAGTATTTGTTCCATTAGCAAGATTGGAGACTGCTCGACTAGTGATAGCATTGGCATGCAACCAAGGCTGGTGGATATTTCATTTAGATGTGAAATTAGCATTTATGAATGGTCTTTTAGACGAAGAGGTCTATGTCACGCAACCCCCAGGGTTTGTGATTCAAATGGAAGCGAATAAAGTTATAAGTTGCACAAAACGCTCTATAGCCTCAATCAGGCACCTAGAGCAGGGAACAAGACGATCGACTCATACTTAGACAAATTGGGATTTGTAAAATGCAAATCTGAGTATGGTGTCTATGTTCAGGTGGTAGCACAAGATATAACAATCATCTGCTTGTATGTTGATGACTTGTTAGTAACTGAAAATAGCCTGTAGAACTTGTCGAAGTTCAAAGAGCTGATGATGAAAGAATTTGAAATGTCGGATTTGGGAAAATTGTCTTATTTCCTAGGTATGGAATTTCAAGTGTCGAAGCAAGGTATGGTGCTACATCAAAGGAAGTATATCAAAGAGATTCTCAAGAGATTCAGAATGGAAGATTCGAATCATGCCTCTTCACCCGTCGAACCAAATGTGAAGTTTGAGAAGCATGGGTAGGAAGACAAAGTTGATGCAACTTTGTTCAAAAAAATTATTGGATCTCTAAGGTATGTGTGCAACAGTCGACCTGATATAGATTTCGCTGTTGGACTAGTAAGCAGATATATGAGTGAACCAAGGGTGTCACATATGAAGGCTGCAAGAAGAATCCTGAGATATTTGAAAGGATCAATAAACTATAGAATACTATTTCGACCAAAATCTGAAGGAAAAGAAGCAATAGTAATTTTTTTTCAGATGCTGATTAGTGTGGAGATAAGGAAGATCGAAGAAGTACAACTGGATATTTATTTCAAGTATTTGGTGCCCCAATCTCATGGTGTTCGAAGAAGCAACCTGTGGTGACATTGTTTTCATGTGAGGCTGAATATATAACAGGATCCTATGTTGCATGTCAAACAATTTAGATCAGAACTTTACTTGAAGAAATAGAAGTCGAAGTGAAGAAACCGTTTGTGTTGCAAATCGACAACAAGTCCGCCATAAATCTGGCGAAGAATCCAGGCCTAAAAAATAAGTTTACGACAGGCTACAGTTAGACTTAGGCTTCAATTTTTTTGATAGATCAGACTTTAACTTGACAAAGCCTAACTCGGCCCAACTTATTTCCACCCCTAATAACGAACCCCCAATTTTTTTTTTAATTTATGTAAAATCTTACATATATGATAGTCAAATTTAATATAGCAATGAAATTTATTATCTATTATTAAAAGTGTTATAATATTATATTTGATGTCGTAATTCCATGTTTTATATATATATATATATATATATATATATATATATATATATATATATATATATATATATATATATATATATATATATTAAAAATTAACAGTTGAATTAAAACATATTGTCATATAGATCACACATATAAAAATTTGAGATTAATCTATAATGATTTACTATACCATAAAAATATCCAAAAATTAATGTCAAAATGAACTTTCATATAACATTAATTTTGATATAATTCAATGATATAATAAATCATTATAGAATAATCTTAAAATATTTATTTGAAATAAAATTATGAGCGAGTGTAACTCGTAGTGTAACTCTTCGATTGTTCGATAACTCTATTTGTTAAATGTTATTTCAGGGGTTCTTCCTTTTTTGATCTCGATTTACATAGGTTAGTTATCACATTCTCTTTAGTCAATTCAATGCATGTTTAATAAATTGTGATACTTACTATTTGTTTTAATGAGTTTTATTTTAATTTTAATTTTTTTTGAAAAATTAATTTGAACAAACAATTCACTAAAATATAACCCGAGAGGGTTGGTCTAGCGGTGGAGTTTGGGCCTCAAAGGCGTGCTTTCCTTGAGGTACTGAGTTCGAAGTAGGGGTGTTCGCGGGCCGGTTTGGTTTGGTTTTGAGAGAATCCGATACCCAAACCGATTAAAATTAAATGGATTGGTTTGGATTGGATTTATAAATTTTTGCGATAAAGCCCAAACCGAACCGATCCGAGAAACAACGGATTGGTTTGGGTTGGATTGATCGGGTAGATAAAAATTGCAAAAATATTTTTAAAAAATAACTTATTTACAAAAATTAATTTTTCATAATATTATAAAAAATATAATATTAATAGTGTTCAAATTTAAATATTATACTACAAATTTTTCTCTAATAGATTCAAAAATATCTCACAAAAATAATATCTAAGATTAAGACTTTTGAATCTATAACTAGTCACTTGAGTTAATATAATAATGAATGTGTTTCATAACTTTATGTTCATTTATCATATTACACTATCAATTTTCTAATAACAAATTAAAATAGCATAACTTGTCCACACACAACATTTTATTTTTTTCTTATTGAAGTTGAATGCTTTGTAGTAATTTTCGTGATAATTAATTATGGTTGGTTTGGGTTGGGCTTGCGGGTAGAAAGTTGAAAATCCGATGCCCGAACCGGTTGTCATTGGATTTCATTGGTTTGGTTCGGTTCTTGCCCGAACTGAAAAAATATCCAACCCAAATACTATGGTTTGGTTCGGATTCTGGTTTGGTTCGGATTTACCCGAACCAATGAACACCCCTAGTTCGAAGGAAGGATACCACTCTATTAAAAAAAAAAATCATTAAAATATATTTAAAAAATTGTTTGGTAGACTCAATTTTCAAGATTAATTTGAAAAAGAGAAAATTCATAAAATTATTTGATAAATTAATATACAATTTTTCAATCTTAACCTTTTATTTTTAAGAGAAAGAAGACTCAAATGATTTAGAATTCAAATGAGACGTAAATATAATATGTTTAACCTTTTATTTTTAAGAGAAAGAAGACTCAAATGATTTAGAATTCGAATGAGACGTAAATATAATATGTTTAAGAATTGTTCCAACTAGAATTCAAACTAGAGTTTTTCCAAATGTTGTTATTTACTGCTGCTTATGTATTCCTTCAACTCAATCATTTGATTATCTTAATATTACATAAACATATATGTTTAAATGCAATTTTTTTTCCTTCTATTTCCATTCTTTTTACTTTTGATTCTTCCATTTTAAAAATAAACTACTTGATTTCTCCATTTACTTTTTTCTATGGAATTTAGTCTTTTATTCATTCTAAGTTTCATTTTAAATGACATGCCACTTTATTCGAAGATGTGACAATTTATTTAATATAAGTCTCATTTTTTATGTCATTATTTATTATTATTTTTTAGGGTTAAATAAGTTTTTGGTCTCTATAAATATTACAGTTTTATTTTTAGTCCCTCTTTGTTTTTAGGCAACGGTTTTTACAAAAAAAAAACTGTTGCCAAAACACACTAAAACCGTTGCTAAAATTTAGAAGGGACTAAAAATGAAACTGCAATATTTATAGGGATCAAAAACTTATTTAACCATGTTTTTTATTACTGTAATTTATTTATATTAATTTAATATTTTTAAAAAATTTACTTTCATTCAATTAAATACCCTAAATCAAAACAAAACCTAAACCCATAAAGAGTGTCCCTCTTTCATCATATCCCATAAGTCAAAATGAAATCTATCCGAAATTGTGTTCCTCATTCATCAAATACCGTACAATTATAACTTAAATCATAACTTAAACTTAGTAGCGCTTGAAAAGAGAGAAGCATTGAAAAGAGAGAAGCAGTTAAAAAAAGATTGATGTTGAAAGAAAAGAGATAAAATGAGAAGAAGATAGATGCATAGATCGGAAAGAAGTGGAAGATGATGGGAGAGGAATGATGTTGGCTGCCACATACACCCGATCTACACAAGAAGCAGATACACTATGACACCAATATTGAGCATCACATTAGAGACATGCCCACCATCAATACCTAAACAAATCCCAAACCGAAACAATAAAACTTCATATAGGATAAATTGCCCTAGGATAAACAATGTACACAAAACTAGAAAAAATCGGAGAGCTAAATCTTGGATCTTGGAGCGTCATTTAGGATGTGCAAGACGGACTACACACATGACCTCACATTTATTAAGGTTAAATTATAATTAAATAGGGGCTCATAAAATATTTGTCAAGTTAAATCGTGATTAAATATGACATCTATTTATTTTGTCACGGTTAAATTATAACTAAGCAACACAATGCCTCTAAAAACCTGAAATTGTTGAGATATTATTAAGTTTGTTGAGATATTAGTGAGATTGATACTATTAATATAAGGGTCATGCTAACAAGTGCCCCGGACACTGGTTAAACATTCCAAATAAAAAAAAATTATAGATTCAATGCATTGAATACACAGAATATTCTTTAAAAAAAGTTAATTATTTATGTTTTCAATGCATTGAATACATATATTTTGGATAAAAACATATCTTTTTATTTTATTAAACAAAGCTTAACTTACCTTTTTAATCTCTTAACCAGTGCACGGGGCACTCGTTAGCATTACCCTTAATATAATACTCCATCAAATATAATCTAATATAATAATATCAAATATAATCCAAGTTGTGTAAGCCCAAGCCCAATTAGGGTTGTATATAAATAGTTATCCTTATTTGTACAATTCAAGTGAATAATATAATCCTTATTTCCTTTATTATTCACTCTTTCTCTCATCACTAAAAGTGCCTCACGCACTAACAAATTGGTATCCAGAACTTCCGGTTATTGTTCCAGGGAACGTGAATCAATTGCTGCAACGATGAATGGTACTAATGACATTCTGAGTTCTCTTCTAACTCTTGACGACAAGAAATGGATCCGATGGAAGAAACATATGCAATCCTTGTTTGGCTTCCATGAAACCCTAGACGTGGTTACCGACGGCGTACCTGTGTTGGCTGCAGATGCAACCGAAGCACATAAAACAACCCACAACGAAGTTAAGAAGAAAGATTGCAAGGCTGCGTATGGCATTCAGACGATGGTAGATTCAGCGAACTTCGACAGGATTTCTCATGCTGAATCAGCGAAGGAGGCATGGGATATTCTGGTGAAGTATTATGAAAGAGGTGAGAAAGTCAAGGTTGTCAAGTTGCAGACCTTGCATCGACAATATAAATTATTGTCGATGGGAGAAGATGAAAAGGTTGCAGAGTATGTGTCGAAGGTGTAGAAACTCGTCCATCTCATGAAAGGTTGTGGTGAAACCCTAACCGATAAGATGATAGTTGAGAATGTAGTTGAGAAACTCTCACTTTGATCACGTTATCGTAGCTATTCAAGAATCCAACAAAGTAGAAGACCTAAAATTGGAGGATCTGGTTGATTCGTTAGAGACGCATGAGATTAGGATTGTTGAAAGGAAAGGAGTTCATGATTCGATACAGGCACTGCAAGCTCAGTCATGGAAAAAGAATGGTGGTTCCAACAAATTCAAAGGCAAATTCGACAAGAATCAGAGCAAGAAGCCTTCGTCGAACCCCCACAAGTAGCAGGTCGAAGATAGGACTTCTGAATCCTCGAAAAGGGGGAGGAGGAAACTATTTAAAGGACAAAGAAGATAAAAAAGGTAAAGGTGTGCAGTTCTATAACTGTGAAAAGTGGGGTCACATATCCAAACATTGTTGGTACAGAAAAGATAATGGATTGATAAAAGGCAAAGATGAAGGAACGAACTTTGCACACCAAGATTCAGATGATTATGAAGGTATGATGGTTATGGCTGCAATCACAAATAACCATGTCGAATACAAGATCTAGTTTGGTATAACTGATGATGTTGAAGTTGATGAAATCTTTGAAGAACCAGTCGAAGTCGAAACAATTGTTAACATTCTTGACATAGTTGAAGTCGATGTGGATGTAATCGTCAAAGAACTAGTCAAAGTCGAAGCAGTTGCCAACATTCTTGACAAAGTCAAAGTCGAAGAGGGTGTGGCTGATACAAGCCAAAGACCTCAAAGAACTCGAACTCTTCTAGCAAGACTTCATGATTATGAAGTGATGGGTGATGATGAAGTCACACCAGATGGAGAATTAGTTCATTTTGCTTTACTTGCAGGTGTTGAACCGATCAACTATAGCGAAGCCTTGAAGATTAATAAGTGGAAGTTAGCTATGATTGAAGAGTTACAGGCAATCGAAAGAAACAACACATGAGAGTTAGTCGAATTGCCAGCATATACAAAGGCTATCGATGTGAAGTGGGTGTTCAAATTGAAACACAATGCTGATGGGTCGGTAGCAAGATATATAACAAGGCTAGTAGCTCGAGGGTTTCTTAAAAGAGAATGACTCAATTATTATGAAGTATTTGTTCCATTAGCAAGATTGGAGACTGTTCGACTAGTGATAGCATTGGCATGCAACCAAGGCTGGTGGATATTTCATTTAGATGTGAAATTAGCATTTATGAATGGTCTTTTAGACGAAGAGGTCTATGTCACGCAACCCCCAGGGTTTGTGATTCAAATGGAAGCGAATAAAGTTATAAGTTGCACAAAACGCTCTATAGCCTTAATCAGGCACCTAGAGCAGGGAACAAGACGATCGACTCATACTTAGTCAAATTGGGATTTGTAAAATGCAAATCTGAGTATGGTGTCTATGTTCAGGTGGTAGCACAAGATATAACAATCATCTGCTTGTATGTTGATGACTTGTTAGTAACTGAAAATAGCCTGTAGAACTTGTCGAAGTTCAAAGAGCTGATGATGAAAGAATTTGAAATGTCGGATTTGGGAAAATTGTCTTATTTCCTAGGTATGGAATTTCAAGTGTCGAAGCAAGGTATGGTGCTACATCAAAGGAGGTATATCAAAGAGATTCTCAAGAGATTCAGAATGGAAGATTCGAATCATGCCTCTTCACCCGTCGAACCAAATGTGAAGTTTGAGAAGCATGGAGAGGAAGACAAAGTTGATGCAACTTTGTTCAAAAAAATTATTGGATCTCTAAGGTATGTGTGCAACAGTCGACCTGATATAGGTTTCGCTGTCGGACTAGTAAGCAGATATATGAGTGAACCAAGGGTGTCACATATGAAGGCTGCAAGAAGAATCCTGAGATATTTGAAAGGATCAATAAACTATAGAATACTATTTCGACCAAAATCTGAAGGAAAAGAAGCAATAGTAATTTTTTTTCCAGATGCTGATTAGTGTGGAGATAAGGAAGATCGAAGAAGCATAACTGGATATTTATTTCAAGTATTTGGTGCCCCAATCTCATGGTGTTCGAAGAAGCAACCTGTGGTGACATTGTTTTCATGTGAAGCTGAATATATAACAGGATCCTATGTTGCATGTCAAACAATTTAGATCAGAACTTTACTTGAAGAAATAGAAGTCGAAGTGAAGAAACCGTTTGTGTTGCAAATCGACAACAAGTCCGCCATAAATCTGGCGAAGAATCCAGTTCTGCATGGAAGGAGTAAGCATATCGAAGCTAGATTTCACTTCTTAAGGGAGAAGGTGAATCGAGGTGAACTTGAAGTTAGACATTGCTCAAGTGAAGCACAGTTGACCGACTTTTCACCAAAAGATTGGAGATCGACAGATTTCTGAATTTGAGAAAAAAATTAGGAATAGTTCAGTTCGACTATGACTAGAGTTGTTTGACAACTTGGATTATAGGGGGTGTTTTGAGATATTATTTGATTTGTTGAGATATTAGTGAGATTGATATTATTAATATAATATCAAATATAATCTAATATAATAATACTGTATCAAATATAATCCAAGTTGTGTAAGCTCAAGTCAAATTAGGATTGTATATAAATAGTCATAGGTTGTATCCTTATTTATACAATTCAAGTGAATAATATAATCCTTATTTCCTTTATTATTCTCTTTTTCTCTCTTCACTAAAAGTGTCTCACGCACTAAAAAAAATCACTTTGCTTTATATTTTTTTTTAATTGAATTTTTTTGGATTTATAGTATAAATCGATCTTTCAACTCTAAAAAAAGCTTACTAAGTATTTTTTTTTTTTTTCCTTTGCTATCCAAATTCTGTATGTAAAAAATGTGTTTCCGCTTCGAAATTTATAGTCTTTTAGAGATGTTAGAGGCTTCTGATTTGGCTGTTTTGAGATAGTAAAGATTGTTAAACTAAACTTGGACCATGACTTGGAGGGGAACAAAATAAACATGGATGATAGAGAAACATATGAATGTCTAATCAATGAGTAATGAGAAAATGTTAAGAGAAGAACTAACTTATGAAGATATCTCAATTGCAATGCCAAATAATAGGAAAAGGATAACCATTTTGCGCTTAATATGAACTAAGCAACCATCCACGGGTTTGTTTTTTTATTTATTTACAAAACCGCATGGGTTTGTTAAACATTACTTAATAAAAATATAGAATATAGAACACATTATATAATTAAATAAATATAATTTAAAAATTAAATAATATAATTTTAACAAAAAGTTATTACAATTTTAACATAAATAGTATTTTAACGTATTAGTAATTAAATAATATAACTATTTATTAATGTTTTAGTAATTAAAATAACACAATAACTAAAATTTAAAAATAATAATAAATTAAATGTCACAATTTAAAAGTAATGTGAAATATTGGATCGTCAATCCAGTGACATGTTTTTCTTAATATATATTAGACTTAAATTAGTATGTTTTTTTTTTTCTTTTTTATTGGCATTCTATTGATATAAATTAGTATATTAAAATTAAAATTATTTTTATTTAATCATATATTTATCTCATGCATGTACATAATTTTATATTAATTAAACTCAAATTAATATATTATTTTTATTTTTATTATGAAACTATAAAAAATAATTTTGAATTTAATTAATGGTATATGCACTTTTAGTGATTCATTTATTAAAAAACTTTAATTAATTAATAGGTGACAATAAAAAAAAAGAACACATATCTTAAAAGAAGAGTTGTTTATAAGTATTGTTTTGTAATTATGGTAGGTATAAGTTTTCTCAAGTTTATATAGTGACATTCATGATAATTTTATTCAAGAATATATCAAAGAACTAATTAATGAGGATGACCTTACAAAGTATCTGCTAGTTAGAGGTAGGAACATAAGAGTTATATAAACTCCTAAAAGACTTTTATTTCAACATGACTTTAGGGGAACCCAAACTCAACACCTCAACTTCAATGTTATATATAAGTTTAGAACTATCAATATTTACGGTACACTATTAAAAGTTTTAACCTAAAATGTCTTCTAGTTATGATAGTCACTGAGCGTCGGAGTATTTACATATACCCTTATCCTTAAACGCGTGAATGAGACATAATCTCATCAAGCAGAAAACTCAATACACCATTGAATATGAATCTAACTCTCTAGAAGTAAGTACCTCGAATCTATACAATATCATTGGCGTCGCCAATGTGAAATTCTTTTGGTGACATTTTTCTCTAACCTAGATGGTGTGTTCTGGTGGAAGAAATCTTCAAAATAACCTCTCAAATTTTGTTGGCTCGAGTGCAATCTAAACCAACCGAAGGCGCCGCCTTAAGATGGCGGGGATGAAGGAATGATAACAGGTACCTTATCTTCTCCCTCACCAACATCCCTTGGGAATCTTCGACCAGTGGGACGACATCTCCGCCACAATTTGCATCAATGGGAAAATGTGTACTATTTGGAAATATATACCGATAAATTTCTTCCTCAAGTACAAGGCACAAACTTTAATATAGTCATTCATCATACACAAAGACTCACCTACTCTAACAGAACTAATTGTTTTTCATTGAGAAAACACTTGTTAGACGACGACAACCTATCTAGAGGGGGTGAATAGATCCCCAAGTTTAAAAATCACATTTTAAAGGTTTTGAAAACATTTAAATTATGACAAGCGGATGTATCATATTTAGATTGAAAGTCATTTAAATCGAACCGGTTATTGGAACCTCAGATATGCGCACAACTCGTTGTTTGAAATAACAATGATACAATCAGTTAATAAATCAAATTCTCACTTAACAACTTTAATGTGATCACAAAGCAACTAATTTCCAATCAATTTAAACACAAAAATTCAAAGTGTCAAATTATCGAACACTTGGTATGCGATTGATTTTTCAAAATTTTCCTTTAAGTTTGTTGATATCAAAATCTTCTTGCAGTCTAATTGATTGTATGGCAATCAAAAAGTCAATAATATTCAAAACAATTATCGGAAAATCGTTATGAATCAATCGTTTAATCAATGTGTTTAACAATTTGATAATGGAAATTTAAATGCAAGAGATAAAGAGATATAAGAGATAGGACACAGAGTTATTTAGGAAGTTCACAGATCGTCCTCGCTACGACTACTGTAACACCCCAAATTCTACCCGAAAATATCATGCGAGAAATCAGAGTATTTTAAAAACTATCAACAAGCATTTGGGATATCACATTTACTTCATATAAACAACTCATAAACAGATACATAACACTTTAATCTCAGAGAAGCACAAAACAACTTATAACAACTCTTAGACAAACCAACTTCATTTTAATATGCACCGAAATCATAACATTCGACTTTATAAAAAAATCATCTTATTTAATCGAAAACAACTTCAAACATCATAGTACTTCTCATTATCCAATTTGGAACTCAACAACTAAAACATGAACAACATAAAAACAACAATATAGACAACCCCCGAGTGCTACGTATTAGAGCGACACACCAACCGGACACGATGAAGCTACAAACTTCCACAGCTATACTTGAGTACCTGCCCATTTCCTATGGTAGGGGAAACATCAACAGAAGGGGTGAGATATCAAACAGTATAAAGGAAAGTATGATAATAGATATAGCAAGATAATATCATACACAATTCACCACTTCTCAATATAAGCAATTTGCATCACAACAACAACATGGTTCATATATTCCAACTTATACACATATATCATTAATACATATATATTCACAGTCTCATCATATATGTTTCATTCACGTACATCATATCTACAACACATCACCAATCCATATCAAATGAATTCAACTTCACAAACTATGCATCCACACATCATAACAATGAATTGAATGCAACTCGGTATACAAACTCGAATGCGACTCAAATTATGCATATGCATGTAGTACCAATCGGAGCTTCAACCCCCGTCGCCAATTGCCCAATTCAGAGGCACAAGGCATAAGCCTTCGTCACTAGTTTGCCAATTCAGGCCGTCACAGAGTATGCATATGAAATGTGACTCGACAAACAAGACAACACAACATACTCATCACAATCACATATCGTCATAAGGCATAAGCCTATATCACAATCAATTACCATTTATACGAGGTAATTCACGTCACCATAATATTTCATCTTCACTTAGTCACAAAATCATCCTCACAAATATATAAAACATCACGTATTCACAAAATCGTCACAAATATACAATTCGCATATCATCAAGATTATTACAATTATCATCATGTTTCGGCACATCGGCACAATTACTCAATTTGACATATTAACACAGTCATCACAATTATCATCATAACTCACTAAACTAACGACAATTAGTTAGGATTCATACCATAAGGTTAATCACATAACAGTGCACAATAATAATCATATTGGCAATCACAATATTATTCGCAACAAAGACATCCAAACCGAAATCATAATTTTTGGTCAATTCTCAAAATAATCTCAATATGCCAATATATCAAGTAAATCAAATCGAATTTCAATCATCAACTAAATCAATTAGAAATAATGTTAATTATCAAAACAACATCATACTCATAACAATATATTATTCTCAACTTGAATATTCAACCAAAACACAATTACAGTCAATTTCTCAAAATACCGTAATTTACCAATAAACCGAATAATTGGTCCAAGTCCAAGTATATTCCAATCACACAGACTTAATGGAGTTAATTCAACTAATAATTTAATTATCCAATTAATAATCAAACTATATTAATTTCAATTCAACTATTATATTTCTATTCCATTATTTTCCAATTCTACAACAAAACTCATTATTTCACTATCAATGGTTTACCCACAACAAACACAACATTCTAATACACATAGATTATCAATTGCACACAACTTATCACATTTATATCATCACATTCCAACAAATCATCAAATATCTAAAATTGCAACATAGAAGAACATGAATATCAAAGTATAGAATTAAACCCACCATAACATACTATCATACAACCCTTTAGCATGAAAGAACCTCACCCTTACCTCGGCAAATATGGACTCTTTCACCATAGCTCTAAGCTTTTCTCCAAAATAAATCCTTCAAACATAATTTGGAGGCACACCTAAAAACCAGTTCGGAAATCTGCTTATCAGACGAACTTAAAACCCTCAAAATCAAAATCGCTCCGGTCAGAACTTACCTCTATGAGTCAGAAACGTTGTGTCAAAACCATGCGACGATCCAACGGTTGGATTGAGAGATACATCCGTTTTGCTAAGGTGACTCAATGCTGAAACTTGCTGCGAAAATGGGGTTTCTTCTAGCTTTTCTCTTCCACCATTGTTCTCTTCCCTTTTGCCTCTTTTCTCTTCTTCCTATCTTTTCCCCCAAATGAAAATAGTAACCTCTAAAACCCTAACCTTCTCTTACTATCTCACTTATGTCAATTGGGCTTAACCCACCAATCCATCCATTATGTTTCTATCACTTATGCCCATTTAGTTATATCTCTCTAATAACTCAATTAAGTAAAACACAAACACTCACATAATTAAATACTTAAATAATTATTATATCACATAATAACTAAATAAATAAGTAATTATTAAAAACACCAAATAATATAATTACTAATATAATTAATAAAAATATTAATAAAAATCGGGATGTTACAACTACGTCTCTCCCAAATTCTAATTTTGAATTGAGATAATCTTACTATGCAAAAATTTGTTTATAAGAGATGTCAAACAATCCACCCCTACAAACCCTATGTTTGATGTTGATCCTTGCACTTCTCTTCTCTTGATCTGAGTTTGATCAAGTCACCCAACAAACACCAATCAATTCACCGTATTGCCCTACTCCTTTGCAAGAAACCACCGTTCTTCAAAGTCTTCACTCGGTCGAATCCAAATTGCGAGTTATTGTCCCCCAAGAATACCAATTGATTCACGTCTCATGTTACTCCTTTGCAAGAACCACCCGTTCTTCAAATTTATTCATTCAATTGAATCTTATTGCGTAACTCTTGTCAAAAACCCCAAAATCAACACCTTGACCTTGGAGTAAAAATCTTCAGAGTTTTTTCGATGAAATCCCCTATGATACTAAACTCAACCTTAGGTTACAACAAACCTAAATTGAAAGTTATCAACCAAGTCTAGATGACACCCAAACAATGAATGATTATGTATAATTTGTTTTTGTGTATGCATAGATGCAAGGTTGAAGATGATGAGCATGTTTATAGTTTCATCAAATTGAAAAAGATGCATGTTTGGTGTATTTATAGTGGTGCAAGTTGGAGCCAAAAAAGAAACCTAAAAATGAGAAAAAGAATGATTTTTTTTATAAAAAAACAACAGCATGTGTCAACACATGTAAGTCATGTGTCGACCTGTATTGATTCATGCGTCGACTTGTATCAGGTCATATGTCGACACATTCAAATAGAAGCAACAAATTCTAAAACTACAACACATGTGTTGACCTGAAAAACGTATGTGTCGACACATTAAAACAAAAGCTACAGGCTTTAATATTGCAGTACTTGTTTTGACCCATGTAAGTTATGTGTCGACACATACACTTGGGTTTTGAATAAAATGTTATTTTTAAAGCTTGCAACTGATTTTTAATGCTATGTAAATCATTTTTTATGCATGATACTTTTTCCAAACCTGATCTAGATGCATTCTAAGATCCCTAATGCTAAGGTGCACATGATGACTCGGAGATATCGTTAAATGTACAGAAATGCTAAAGTTTTTCTAGTTTTGACATCATTCAAAACATCTAATGGACAAGTGCGCTCACAACACTCTCACAAAGGGATGCCTCTGTAAGACTCACTACCAGACAAAGACCTTCAATGTTGTTACATGAGATCGAAATAGTTAACAACATCCGAAACCACCACTTACTCATCCTTATAAGAGTGATGAAGGCATGTCAGAACTTCAAATGTGTGTTAGTGGACTAAGGGAGCTCATGCAACATCATGTACAAAAAACATGCACTAACTTAAGGTCTAAAACAATTACTGTAACCCTATCAAGGAGGGCAAGTACACGACATGACCTTTCAACATGGTCCTAGTGAGGATATAAAACAACAAGTGGCGCATGTGCGTCAACTACTCAAACAAAAATAGAGTATACCTCAAAAGATGCATACCCACTTCCAAACATAGATAAGTTTGTTGATAAATATTCATGATTCAAGCCTCTATCTTTCAAGGATAGATACTATCAATATAACCGTATCCCAATGGGTCCCCTCGATTGCAGCAAAATAGAATGCATGAGCAATGTAAAGAATTTTTTTATAAAAGCGTTTTGGTCTGGACCGACACTATAAAGGCCCAATAAAACTTTTGGGTAAATCAAGCCAAATACCATAACTTTAAGGATATATAAGCTTATCCCTACCAACACTGAGGCCACACACACTTTAACACTAAAAATGCCTCTCATCTATGGTAGTCACTTTTATGTGTCAGAGTGTTTGTAGGTACACCTCTCAATGCCAGACCAAAGTGAGAGTACGTCGAGATTCAAGAAATTTTCCATCATTCCTTCAATCGCATTGTGAATCTGAGTTCAATACCATATTCAAGTTGCATTATGGCTTTATCTTTCACTACACCTAATAAAATTGAAAGTGAATGACCTACAGCCTATCAAGTAATGACTTATGGTAAGTCTCAATAATGGATTGGATATATTTGGGAGGAGTTGCGGTATTTTGCATAATAAGAGAACTTTGAAGTAGGTTAATAAAGAAATTCATGACATGACATATTTATCTAAAATCTTAAAGTATTAAGTGTATTTTCAAATATGGATGGTCATTTGATATTTGGCTTAGTAGCAAACTTGAATCTCTTACTTAAAAATATACTAAATAAATAAGCAATGAGGATGACATTACAAATTATATATTAGATAAAGGTTGGAACATTGTTTCTATATAAGTTCCTGAAAGGCTCTTTTTTGGTTGTATGGTTGGACCATTGTTTTTATATGAGAAGTCTCAACACTCGATTGGATCCATTTGAGAAGAGTTGGGTCCTTTCCATAAGAAGAGCACTTAGAAGTAGGTTAACAAAGAAATTTAAAGAAATTTATGATGCCACATCTTTATCCAAAATCTTATAACAATATGTGTATGACTTGTTTCACTTGTATGTTGTTCAACTTTTACTTTTCTATTAAATGTGAAACTTCTAACTCACACAAAAAACATCATAACCCATGTCTCTTACCTTTATTACCATGATCATTTCAACCATTGTTTGCGTTGGAAATATTCCATGAATTTGACTTGTCTTGAATGTCATTAGAATGTGAATGTTTTTCTAAGACATTTGTTATACTTGATTCTTGATGAAAGTTGTAATGTTGTGTCTCCTCAACAAGAAAAAGACCTTCAGTATTAAAGACTGATGATGATATGGGGCTCCCATGAATCAACATCATGGGTCCACTATATTCTCAAGGAAAACCTTCTAGGTAACATCATCATGGTTATGTTCAGTAGGGAAAGTTGTTTAACCTTGTTTTTAAAGTAATTTGGAAGCAAGGTTTTACAAAATTGCCTATTACCATGAAAAATACCACAATAAAATGGTATCGAGAGGTGCCAATACTATTATTCATTATCCTTAATATATTAAAACAAAATACAAGTTTCCCTCCTAATCTTTAATAAGTTTCCCTCCTAACTTCTTATTAAAATTTATAGTTGCATTTAATTATTCAAATCTTTTTATTTTTTTAACTCTTTTCAAATTACCAATTCCAAGAATTCCAATTTCACTAATTAATTGTAATTTTTATATTCATAACATATGAAATATAATTTATTTTTTGACATTTATAAACATATAATATATCTTCCTAATCAGTTATGTGCATCGCACAGGTAAAAGTACTAGTTTTAATTATGATAAAAAACAATAATAAAAAATTGTTACAACCGAGACAAAACGCTCATTTTGTCACAACATCATTAAAACACTAGTATGGACGTGGAATTTTCAAAATCATAATATGAAATAATTAATATAGAAAATATTATTTATAAATGTTGTGATTAATAATTAAATTTAGAAAGCCTTTACGTAACCGCAAATGTTATTTTAAACCCTGGCTGAAAGTGTTGGTGAATCTTTTCTTGCACTTAATACTCATGTCAACATCAAATGAATCAAGGTAAAACTAATTCAGTGAGAGTAGAGAGAAGATCCCAACTCAGTTCTTCTATGTCATTGGCACCTTGGTCAAAAGCCTTAAGCCTTATGTGTCTTTAAAGAAGGAATATATTGATTTAAAGCATCATGCCTTTTTTAAGGAATCGTTCAAATTTTTGGGAATATCTAATGAACGATATATGCCTTTTTAAAGATTATTTTTTATGATTATAAACTTCTTTTCTTTACAGGTATGATTATTTGTTTTCTTGGCGGTATTAAAATGGTTTTTGGAATGCCATGCATCATTGTATTACTAATCTACAAATGGCGACGAAAACATTTATCTATGTATGACAAAATTGAAGATTTTCTGCGAGGTGACAACAACATCATGCCTATTAGGTATTCTTATAAAGATATAAAAAAGATAACCCAGCAATTCAAGACAAAACTAGGTAATGGAGGTTATGGATCCGTTTTTAAAGGACAACTTCGAAGTGGTCGTCTTGTAGCAGTTAAATTATTAGATAATGCCAAGTCTAACGGTCAAGATTTTGTTAATGAAGTTGTTACCATAGGTAGGATTCACCATGTTAATGTTGTGCAACTCATTGGTTTTTGTATGGATGGGTCAAAACGTGCTCTTATATACGAGTTCATGCCAAATGGATCCCTTGAGAAATATATACATTCTCATATTGAAGAGAGACATTCCTTGAGTTGTGAAAAATTGTATTTCATTTCTCTTGGAGTGGCTAGAGGCATTGATTACTTGCATAATGGATGCAATATGAAAATTCTACACTTTGACATAAAGCCTCATAACATACTTCTCGACGAAAATTTCAATCCAAAAGTTTCTGATTTTGGATTAGCTAGACTTTATTCTACAGATAAAAGTATTGTGACATTAACTGCTGCAAGGGGAACCATTGGATACATGGCTCCCGAGCTATTCTACAGAAATGTTGGGACAATATCTTACAAAGCTGATGTTTATAGCTTTGGAATGTTGTTAATGGAGATGGCAAGTAGAAGAAAGAACTTGAATGCATTGGCTGATCACTCTAGCCAAATATATTTCCCTTTTTGGATTTATGACCAGTTACATGATGGAAGGGAAGTAACAATTGAGAATGACACAGATCAAGAGATGAAATTGGCAAAGAAAATGATGATTGTGGCTTTGTGGTGTATACAGACAAAACCTGAAGACCGTCCTTCTATGATTAAAGTGATGGAGATGCTTGAAGAAGAAGATGAAGATATGCAAATTCCTAATAAGCCTTACTTTTGCCTACAAGATCAACATTGCAGATGATAATATTGGCAGGTCGTGGACTTCATATGATACAAGAGTAAGTGATCCCAAGGAACCAACCTGATCTCATTTAGTTTTCAAATCAATTACATGTTTATATGTATCTAGTTTGTTGGTTCTAAGGATTGGATAAATATATATTAAAGGGATGTAATACAATATATGCATGAATGTTTAGTAAATAAGTATTTTCTCTTCTTAATTATTAGTAATGATGATAGAAATTATTGTAAACATATCTATGGATATCTTGTTATGGATCAAGAATGCTTTTGATTTGTAGTGAAAACTCATATATGCTAAAAGATTATATATTCTCACTAGATATTGATAGAAAATTAATGAACAAAATTTTGACTTGATCTTAAGTGAGCTTAAAGCTAAGATTGATCCTTCATCCCATGATCAAATGCAAAATAGTGGAGGTGAGGGTGGATAATTACCAAGGCATACTGAGCTTTAATCACTTAGAATAGATCCTTTGCTTCTTTGAAATTCTATGTAAATTTTTCTGTAAGTGTTCTTATAAACAAATTGATTAAAATAATAAATTATTTACAATATCGATCAAATAAGCATTAATATGACTTTTTATCATACTCTTTAAAAAATAATATTTATTTATTCAAATTGAAAGCATATACTTATTAGAAATAATACAAATTAAACTCTACTAAAAACAAATAAATGAAAATTAAATTGCAAATAAACTCACAACATACAAGCTAATAGCATAAAACCACAAATTATACTATTGTTGGACAATGCCAATAAGTATGACAACTTTGCATACACCAAAGGTATTGATTGAACATGCAATAGATATGGATCAAAGATGATATGTTACTGAATTAGCTACTCCAAGGGCATAGGCGATGTAGCCAGGAGACTGTCACCCCTAATCAGGATAAAAGCCTAGGGGGAGGGACAAGAACCCCACCTATTGCCAAGGAAGACTCCCTATGATGGGGAAGATCTATTCTAGTTCCCATCGACCGAGATGAGTAATGACAAGCTTGCTAATTATTCAAGTTCCCATTGAACGATATGGATAATGACAATGTTTAATAATTATGCTAGTTCTCGTCGATTGGGACGGGTGGTTCCAAAGCTCGATAATTACGTTAGTTCTCACCAAATGGTATGGATAATGAAAAAACCCAGAAGCAAGAATGCTAGAAACTTCCTAGCCCTTTACTAAGGTCTAACTGTCTAAGGGAAGAAAATAAGTCAAAGCATAACTGAGCAAAAATTCGTAAGCTTACTCAAATTATTTTATAGATGTTTGATGTTGAGATCATATATCTCATCTCTAAAACCGTGTGACATCATAGTTCTCGCAAATAAAAAATGATCTTATCTCTACAAGATCCGTAACTAACTCCAAAATCTGTATAAATTACACGAAATTAAACAAAGCCACGAGAAAGAATCACTTCCCTTACCTTTCATATTAAGCAACAACTTAATAACTTCTATCTAACTTAATACTAGAAATTTCAAATAGTCACAATATATATTACACAACATTTTATCATCATATAAAGAAAGAGCTAGTGTACATATAGTCTCGACACTTTATATAAGATAGAAATTCATTATGAATTTGTGAAGTCGTTTTATTCATGTATCAAAAATATAAGACTTTGTTGATTGTTATTGAAAGGAGGAAAACTTAACATTGTCCCCCTAATAGACCTCTGCTACCAGGAACATCCACCCATTCAATTTCCACCACCAATTCCCCACTCTCAACATTTCTCAATCTTAGAATCATTTCTTGGATTATTTTCCCATCTTTCCAAATACAACTACTCTCTTCAGCAAGACAATTAGTCCTATTTGCTTGAACCTTCTTAATTGCACAACCATCTGAAAGAGTATCATCCAATTTCATTTGTATAGCATTAGCATATGGTTTCAAATCGATCTCTGCATCACCTATTTTGTCATCGATAGAGAATGTGTCTTTGTCAAAAACTGTCTGTAAAGAGAAACAAAATATTCACAGTATTAATCATAATTCAATGGTTGATTTTCTAATTAAATAGATTACAACTCTTCAGTTTTCTTACCAGATGTATTGGAGTTTGAACATCACTTATTGAAAGGGTTAGTTCTTCATTCCACTCAGGGTTGCAATTGTTTTTCACAACACTAGTCTTCAGCTTCTGCATCAATACAAAACAATAATTTTGATCAATAAGGACACCTCTGATCCTAATCAAGCAATCAAAAACACCTTCAAAGAAGAAAAAGATAAAGGTTTGGAACCTGTTCACCCATGTTGACAACAACATAAGGATCGCTGGAGTTAGCATCACGAATTGCAAGATTAATTCCTCTTTTGATACGAAGTTTGAGAAGACCAAGAATGTTATCCATCATCCACGAATTGTCTTCCCACACGGTTTCGATAGTTATGAAGTTTAAGGAACTTGTTTGGGAGTATTTAAAGCAAACGTGAGGTACTAAAACCCAAAGTACAGAATGGACTCTACTAAAGGAATTTGAGTATAGAATAATAATTATGATATTTAGTAGTGTTTGAAAGAGAAAAGAATAAGATGACAGCTAAGTGATGATGCCGACCTCAGTTTTGTTTTGGGACGTAGAAATATGAGCGATTCTTTTTCATCCAACCCCTTTTGAATAAAAGACATTTTTAGATATTTTATAACTCGGTCAACAATTTATAAATGTCATAAATTCTCGTATGGTGCGTGTTAAATAAATCACTTTTCACTATTATTTAGTACAGAAATGATATTCTTACACCAAATCTTACACCTACACCGTATGTACGAACGACACTGTTCATGTACGGATAGGGGTGGCAAAATGGGCCGCCCGCCCCGTCCGCCGTCCGCCCTGCCTTATGGCCGCCAAAAAACGAGCGGGGCGGGCATGCCCGCCAAGTAAAATGGGCATCAAAATCATGCCCGCCCCGCCAAGATGGGGGGCGGCGGGCTTACCCGCCTATTTTTATTTATATTTTTTTAATAGATTAATATGTTTTTTTTACCTTTTAATTAAACTTTTCATTTATTTTTTAAAACAATTTTTTATAAGAGTAATTTTTTAACAAATTTACTCTAAAAAATATTACATATATTTATAAATAAATGTATAAAATAAACCATCAAGAATTGCAATTACTAGAATTAACTAAAAAAAGAGTGAGTTTTGGAGGAGGAGCGGATTTTGGCGAGCGGCGGGCTTTGGCGGGGCGGGTATGGCGGGCGGCGGGTTTTGGCGGGGCGGGCTTTGGCGAGCGGCGAGCCTAAAATCCCAACCCAACCCGCCAATTTTTGGCGGGTGCGCGGACCGCCCGGCGGGCCCCGGCCCGTTTTGCCACCCCTATGTACGGACGATACTGTTCATGTACAGACGTTTATTTTTAATACCTGGACGTGCATTAACCAACTTCTTTACTGCATTAACCAAGTTTTTACACAGCATTAACCAAGTTTGATGACTGCTAAAAAATATTTTTAATACTTGGATGTTGCATTAACCAACTTTATTACTGAATTAACCAAGTTTTTACACTGCAATAACCAAGTTTGGTGATTGCTAAAAATTATTTTTAATACTTGGATGTTGCATTAACCAACTTTATTACTGCATTAACCAAGTTTTTACACTACATTAACCAAATTTAGTGACTACTGTAAAGTACTGTAGGATGTAAGTATTGGTGTAACAATTGGGTGTATGAATAGCATTATTCTATTTAGTATTCTAGGTTATCAATTGACATTTTTTTTAATAGCTCAACTTGTGATTTTGCTGAATATAAACACTCATTGGTGGGAGTGAAAAATCGGCATATCCACCCCGTTTAGAATCACTCTACAAAAACCCGTAAACAAATAGAGTAGGATAGGGTTGACTTTGTTAGAAGTGCGATGTGGGATGGGATGGATGAACTCGTCTACATTACATCTTTTAAGTTTTAAAATTGTAAAATTTTATGTTGATGTTTGTGTAAGTGTGTTCGCAAAAGCATGTGAAAAATGGGATAGACATATCAGAAAGTGTAGACATAAAATTTTGTATCGTCCCACAAAAAAGTACGGACAAATCAGACATGCCCGATAGACCGAGCCCGTTTTGCCATCGATACTTACAGGTTTATATCTAAACTTGATATATTTTTCAAGAGATTATGTATTTTTTTTTTAGAGATGAAAACGAACCTTCCTTAGAGTATACTATATCAATTTTCAAAAAATTAAACTTCTTTCCTCTTCCTATGCATTTCTCCATTTGTTGTTGGAGTTTTCTAGGTTAAAAGTCACTCATCTTAAATCAATTTTATTTTCAGAACCTGCATTAACGTATAGGGTACCTATTTTCTTATGGGAATTTTTTATTGCCCATATAGGATGAAAAACATCTCTAAAAATCCTAAAATACCCTTCAGATATGGATATCCGAATGCACCTTTTTCAAATTTTAAGATGTTTCTGATATGCATATCTGAACTCACCCTTCTTTGAACATTTTTTATTTAAACGTTGGATTTAAAATGTCAGGTGTTTTTTCGGATATGCATATCCGAAAAAACACTTTATATACATTTTCCCACCTTCAGTATTTCATTCATTTTCTCCCATACAAAACATAAACCCTCCCATAAAAACGCAAAAAGTATCCAAGACAACACATCAACTAAACGTACTCCTTGTTATCATGAATATGTTGATTCTTTGATCCCGGATTCACCTACACCAAAATCCAAGTGTATTGCTAACAAGGGAGCGCGCATTTCCAAACCGCCTCGCACACCTCCGATTAAAAAATCACCAATAATCAACATTGATGAGATGCCTCTAATTATGCACAAACACATTTAAAATATAGTTGATGCGGGGACCGATGGTAATTGTGGGTATCGGGCCGTTGCCGATTTACTCAATAAAGGATAATAGAATCACACTCTTATTCGTCGAGCACTTATTTCGAAGTTGACTTCGCATAGGGACCTCAACACCCGACTTTATGAGAATAAAGACAAGTTTGATGAAATTCATGATGCCTTGTTCCATCCCTTACCGCTCACGCACCAGTTTCAAAGTGGATGTCCTTCCTTGAGATGACAAGTGCGTATGACCGAGTGTGTGTCGATGTGACGAGATTTGAATTTTCAGAGACATTTTTTCCACTTCATAGTCGCCCACCTATAGACGCGTCCGTCCGCATCATTTGTATCAGGTATCTAAGATCGCGCCACTTTGTACAAGTTTTTTTGAAACCGGGGTGTCTTATTCCGGCTATGTCATGTCAGTGGATGACACATCATACAAAAGGTGCGGACACTTGGTCGGATCCTTTTTTTTGAAAGAATGGTGGAGTTCGAAGAAATGATAAAGTAAGAGAGGGGAGAAAATAGGGAGAAGTCGAAGAATTTACCGGTTTTAGAATTAAGCGGTAAGGATTCCGTTCGGTGCATTTTAGAATTTACCGTATCATTTTTTGTATGTATTGTCATGAAGAATGTAAAACCAATACGATTCAATACATAATATATATATATATATATATATATATACACACACACACACATATATATTTAATGTAGTCAATGTTTATTCTTACCGATTTAATTGTTTTAATTGGATTGATGCTGAAATTGCACATAACAGATTGAAATTCATTATGTTTCTGCAAAATTCGGATATGTATATCCAAAAAATCGGAAGGTGGTCAAACTTCAATACCGTTCACCTTCACTTGACGCTGAAGGAAATGTCAAGTTTACCCCATTTGACCTCAAGAACGACAGCGATTTAAAGGTTATGTGGACAACTTTTCAACAATATTCTTCGAAGGATCCGATCAAGTTGGATGCGAAACTTCAAAGATCGGGAGAAGATGTTATCAAAATGTTGTTTCGTCCGTAACTACAATTATAACAATATGTAACTTTAAATTTCTATTGAACTATTTATGTAATTTCGATTATTTATGATAAATCTATGCTTTGTTGCTTTGTTGTTATGAATAATGTCTTAGACATATTTTCGGATATGCACATCCGAATTCACCTTTTCCTAAAAATAGGTGACTTCGGATATGCATATTCGAAGACACTTTTTTTTTTAAAAATGTGACTTCGGATTTGCATATGCAAGTCACCATATTTTTAGAAAAATGTGTCTTCGGATATGCATTTCTGAATTATAGGGGTATTTTGGGGATTTCACCGCGGGTCTGTGAGTAGGTATATGGGTGCAATGAGAATTTACCTTTTCTTATATCGTGTTCTTCTTTGATCTTTATTAGTTCATCGGTATTGGCCCATTTAGGAAATCCAAAAATAGATATTCAAATTATCAACCTAAATAGCAAAACCAGAGGTAGGAAACCTAGAAGTCATTAATCCATAAGTGACGAAATCAGAGGCGGAAAATCCAAGAATGACTGGCCCATAAATTAGAGGATATATCCTTACTAGGATAAATATGAGGGAAGTTGGCGTTGAATTTAGACGGCTATTTAAAGGCTCTAGGGAACACAGAAACTTTTGAGTTTGAGGATTAATATCTTCAATTGTGCACCATCTTCATCTTCGAGGTTTTATGTCTTCGAGTGTGCACCATCTTTACATTCAATGTTTATGGTGTCTTTGGATTTTTTGTTGGTGTAAGTCCTAGATGTCAATAGTATTGGTACTTAGATAAAACTTTGTTAAAAGTAAAAAGCATCTCTTTGTTATAATTGTTTTTTTTAAATAATAAAGTCATTATAATAACTAGCTCGCACTACAAGATATACTCTCTCCAGCGACATAATGTAGCGACGTGGAAGTCACGTGGGTAATTATTGCCATTTGCGACGTGATAAACACATCACAACGTGTTTTTAAATTTTAAACAACTTTATAAACATAAAGTAATCAGGAGTCAGACATTGGGGTATGTAAAAAATGTTGCGACGTGGGATACACATCACTATATTAATTTTATAAATTAAAATAGAAAAAGTTATAACATTCACGTAGGGGGAAGATTCAAATTTAAAAAAATTTAGTTGTGACGTTACAAACACATCGCAACTTTTAGTGGGAAAATTCAACGTTCCACTGAAGTGACATGGTGGCAGCATTGCAGGCAGGAACATTAATTAATGTTACCATTGTCATGTTGCGACGTGAGTCTCATGTGGCAAGGTTGCGACGTGATTCTCACGTCACTGCTTAGTTTATTTATTTACGCGTTTTGCTTCTTCCACTTCTATTCCTCCTTTACAATTTCTTGTTCTTCTATCCAAAAGAAAACCAGAAACGTCCTCTTCTCCCAAAATCCCCAAATTTTCAATCCCCCCAATTCAATTTTTCATACCTTTCAATCCCAAATATTTTTCACAAATTTCACATATTGTTGTATTAAAGGTAAATTACATCAGTATTTTTTATAATTTTGTTTTATATTCATACTGTATTATGTTGTTAATGCTTTAAATTTTTTTGTTTCCATTTTGAAGAAAGAAGAAGGTGAAGGAGAAAAAGGTGGAGTAAAAGAAGGTGGAGTAGATTGCAGAAGAGGTAAGTTTTTTATTTTTTTTCAGATTTTTTTAAATATTTCTTTATAATGTGATATATTTTTAATAGATTTATTAGGTTATTTTTTTAATTAAGTTATTTTTTAAATTAATTATTATAAAACGAAATTATGAATTAAATATTAAATATTTATTTTATAAAAAATTAAAAAAATAAAACAGAATATAGTAAAAACTATATATTACAGAATATAAACAGAATATATTTATTTTTTATTTAAACTGAATATATTTTACAGAATATATTTATTTTTTATTTAAACTGAATATATTTTACAGAATATATTTATTTTTTATGTTGTTGTTTTTAAAAATTAATAGAAAAACTATATATATTATATATTATTTTTAAAAATTAATAGGATATATTATTAAAAATAATATATGTCTTATATTGCTTTTTTTTCTTTCATATTTAGTAGATTAAATTGTTAGAATGATAAAAATGTATATGTTGTAAATGTTAATTTTGAGTTTAGGAGTTGAGGAGTTTAGAATGTTAAAAATGTTTAGATTTATTTTTAAAATCTGTTTTTTATTTTCTAAATAAAATATATGTATTTTATGATATTATTCTTAAAAACAGAAAATATTAATAAAAATATATAATTTATGTAATTGTTCTTAAAAACCGGAAATATTAAATTGAAAATAAACTTTTTTTATGTGCAGTATATATTAAATAGAAAAAGAATATATGTTATGTTATTTTTATTATATTAAAAATATATTTTTTTAAAATTAAAATATATATTAAAAGTAGAATATATATTTTATATGTATATTTAAAATAAAATAAAATATAATATGATTATATGTTATATTTCTAAAATTAAAATATATGTTGTTGTTATTAAATTGAAAATACATTTTTTAAATTAAAATATATATTAAAAGTAGAATATATATTATATATGTATATTTAAAATAAAAAAATATAGCGACGTGGTAATCACGTGAATCAAAAATAATATTTTTAATAATAGTAAATATTTAATAGTAGTATTTTTATTAAATAATATTTCCTATATGTGTAGTTTAAAATGTGTAGTTAAAAAAATAATAACTTTATGATTAACATATGTTCAATATAACATGTGTAGTTAAAAATATTAGTAGTATTGTTATTTTCCTGATCCAGAGCCGGAGGATGACAGAGAGGATGATGATTTTAATTCTGATAATTATTTTTCGAATGATGATAATGCCTCATAAAAACATTTTGTATTTCATTTGTTTTAAATTTATATTTATGCAACTTATTTTACATTTTAATTCATTAAATATTAGTTTTAAATTTTTAGTTTTATTTAATTGAATTTATTATATAAAATTTATTATATGAATTTATTTTATAAAATTTTATTATATAAATTTTATTATATAAATTATATTTTATAAATTTTATTATATATAAATTTTATTATATAAATTTTATTATATATAAATTTTATTATATAAATTAATTAATTTATTATATAAAAATACAATTATACCTGCGTTATTTAATTTTTTTTTTTAAAAAAAAAAAAACATTCAAAGTAGCGACGTGAGACCAATGTCGCTAATAAAGTCAATTTCACAGTCCCTCACACCTGCCATACCTGCTCTGCGTGCAGGGAGATGTTTCCCATATCAATTTATTGCAACGTGGGAATCACGTCGCAACCTTCTGACGTGTTTTCCACGTCGCTACTGCTTTGCCACACGTGCTCCTGCGACATAGCAGCCCACGTCGCTATAGTTTGATTGTGTCGTGATTTTTAACGTAGCGGCGTGGCTTCCACGTCGTTGTAAAGCATTTTTTTTGTAGTGTCGTTTAATGAAATATTAAATGTGATTTAATCATGAGATCCCATTAACCATAACAACATTATTCTTAAAGTATCCATAATCAAGCTTTATAGTAAATTTGGATAATATTAAAGCATTAAGGCTATTATATGGATAAATTGATGGTCACATCTTATGGATTATGGTTAAAGATATATCAAGTTTTCACATAAGTGTGAATATTATAAGTAATATTTATACTAGATTGCAATGTAATTAGAGAGATAATTGAAAAGCTAGAGAAACTTTCTAATCCTCTGTGACCCCTCATTTATGATGGAATAAAATGCTAGGAGGCACGTCATCCAAGTTCCCTCGATGTTAAGAGATTTCAAGTAATCGAAGTGATCTTCTTATATTTACCATTTCTATTCAAAATTTTTAAAGATGTATAACGTAGGATTCTGGATTTTTGTATTTACTTTTCTTAGCATGGCCTAAACATCTTTTGTTGTTGGATAATGTCTTTTGTTGTTGGATAATGTGAATTTTAATAAAAGTAGTAATCTTTTTAATCATAATGAATGTATCGTTATAATATTAGTAGTTCTTGTGATTTCTTGTCATACATTTATTTTTGAGTTTGATTAACTTAGAAATATAACATAATGTTAAGTCAAGGTAGAGTTTAACAAATTGATTCCATGAACTAATATTGCTTTCTTAATCACTTTAGGTATAAAGGAATGATTTTTTCTTTACCCACCTCCCTATGGGGTCACCCCCAGCGAAAACTCTACTTTACCCCTGCTTCGGAAATGCATTTCCGAAATTTTTTTTTCTAAATTTTTTCAGACTTCGGAAATGCATTTCCGAAAAAATCCCAAAAATTGGAATTTTGAATAATTCGGAGATGCATCTCCGGAAAAAAAAAATCTAAAAATCCCAAAAATTAATTTTAGAATATTAATTAATTCATATGATTTTAGGATATTAATTAATTCATATAATTCATATAATTTATGAGTAATACATAATAATAATTATATATTTTGATATAATTTATGAGTTATGAATAATAATTATTATATATTTCTATTCTACATATTTTAAAATTTAAAATAATTCTAATTAAAAAAACTATAATAATTTCACTTACAAAATGAGTTATAATTTTTTATTTATATATTTATATATTTAAAATAATTATTATGTATTTACAAAAAAAATTAAAAAAAATGAGTGTTTTAATTTATATATTTATATAATAATTATAATTATGATTATATATTTATAAAAATTATTATATATTTATATATTTATATATTTATATAATAATTATTATATATTAATTATAAATATATTTATATATTTATATAATAATTATAAAAATTAAAAAAATGAGTGTTTTAATGTATAATAATTATTATATATTTATATATTTATATATTTATATATTAATTATTATATATTTATATATTATATATTTATATATTTCACTTACAAAATTAATAATTATTATATATTTATATATTTCTATTCTGATTCATAATTAAAAATTAGTTATAATTTTTTATTTAGTTTAAAAAAATTAAAAAAAGATTTTGTCTTGATTTTATTTAATGAACAAATTTTATATTTAATTCTATATAATTCAAAATTTACTTATGGAATTAAAATGTTTTTGATTTATATAAGTTAGTAAAATAATTTTTAACTTTAAAATTGTTTAGGAAATTTTGATTCACCTTGATTTTATTGATTCACCTTCATTTTATACCTATTAATTGTATTGATTCACCTTGATTTTAATTTTTTAATAATTATTGAATTCTTTCGGAAGTGTATATCCGAAACATTTCAAGACCAATTTGGTCTTGGAATATTTCGGATATGCATCTCCGAAGACACCCCCTCCCAAAAAAGTGTTTTCGGAAATGCATCTCCGAAAATCCAAAAAAGGGGTGTTTTGGGAAATGCATCTCCGAAAACACCTTTTTTTCGTGTTTTCGGAAGTGCATTTCCGAAATAAGACAAATTTTGAAAAAAAAAAACGTTTCGGAAATGCATTTCCGAAGTGAGGATATTTTAGGTTTTTCGCCAGGTGACCAAGAAGATAGGGAGGTGGGTAAAGAAATTTTCTAAAGGAATAGAGCCATATATGTAAACAAAACTAAGTTTATAAAAAATGTATCGGCGTTGTTATGTGATAGAGTAAAAGTTCTGCGGCTACTTCCCAAGGAAGGGTTTCACCATAACACTCACGTAAGAAAATTTAAACTAAGAAAATAAAATGACTTGAAAATTCTGCTGCATTCATTTACTCTAACAAGAGTATAAATACTAGGTTAAAACATAGTTTTCAAGGCTGCTGGGCCTGAGTTAAAATAAAGATGGGCCTAAGCCACTTAGAGGAAAGCATAAAGAAATTACAAAATTTAAACTAATAAGAAATATGGTCTTGCATCCAAATTGGTTTCTTCAAAATCCGCTTGGGCCGTCTATCACCACTATCCGGCCCAAAAGACTCCTTGACCTCAAGGTGCGCATTAGGAAGAGGCCCGTGAAAGTTGGATTTGCTGTGGGTAGAAGAATCTGGATTGTCATTTGGAGCAGTGAGTGGGGCCCTGGGAGACAGTGAGGAGTCACATCCGAAAGTGGGTGGGAAACAGCTGGATGGTAACGTGTTCGGTGGAGGCTGCTTCGAAAAGAGACGTTGAGGATCCAACGGTTCCCTTTGGCTAGCTGAACCTCGAGCCGTGTGTACTTGGGAACTCAGAGTTTTGGAACACGTTTCATCTGTTCCCAAGATAACTTCACGTGGGATATCCTTAAGTGCATCAGTTGGTAAAAGGTTTTCACTTGACTCTAAAGATGAAATTCTCTCACTCCTTCTTTCAGAAAAAATTTCCTTCTCTTTTCCTTTGGTCTCTACAAACTCAGCTTCAGAATTTTTTTCTTGTTCAGTTTGAACCGGGTTCTGCAAAGGTGATTCCCACTCGATTGTTGTATTTTGTTTGTCGTCCATTTTCCTCTCTAGCTGAGTTTGAGTTTCCGTGTCTGAAGTGTGTGTGGATGTCGTTTCAGGTGGAAGAGAAAGGAAGTCAAGGTCTGGATCCACCCATTTGTACCGACGGAGTTGGGAGACATGGAAAACGTTGTGGATCTTTGACGAAGGAGGAAGGTCGAGTTTGTAAGACACCTCACCGATGCTGCGTAAAACTCTGAAAGGACCAAAGAATCTAGGAGAGAGTTTCTGTGAATCTCGCTTGTTCACCGAGATCTGTCGATACGGCCTTAGACGAAGCAAAACTAAGTCGCCTACTTCAAAGGTACAGGTGCTCCTCTTTTTGTTTGCTTGTTCTCTCATTTTTTCTCTGCTCCTAGTCAGATTCTTCTTCAAAGAGTCAAGTATTTCTTGTCTATCTGTCAACACCTTATCAACTAACACATTTTCAGAATTTCCTGTGGTGTAGTCTAAGAGGGTAGGAGGTGGTCTACCGTAGAGAGCTTCGAAGGGTGTCATCCCGATGGCAGAATGGAAAGATGTATTGTACCACAATTCAGCAAGGTGCAGAAACTTAAACCATTTGCGTGGTTGATCATTCGTGAAACAGCGAAGGTAAGTTTCTAAACTTCTATTCACGACCTCTGTTTGGCCATCGGTTTCCGGGTGATAAGCTGTGCTGTGTTTCAGGGTAGTACCTTGAAGACGGAACAGTTCCTTCCAAAACGCGCTCAGGAAAAGGGGATCTCTGTCAGATACGATCGAGATAGGAATCCCATGGAGCCGACAAACTTCCGAGGAGAATCTAGTGGCCAAAGATGAAGCTGTGAAATGAGTTGGTAGAGCAAGAAAGTGGACGAATTTGCTCAGGCGATCGCAAATCACCCAAATCACTGTGTGTCCGAAGGAAGAAGGTAAATGAGTAATAAAATCCATATTGATTTCCTCCCAAACTTGTTTCGGAATTTCCAAGGGTTGAAGTAATCCTTGTTTTCTTTTGGGCATGTATTTGTTTCGTTGGCAAATGGAGCAACTTTCGACAAAGAGCTTGACATCTTTGTAAACGCCAGGCCAGCTGAAGGAGGAAGACAGTCTTGCAAGGGTAGGTTGGGTGCCCGAGTGACCTGCAGATGGAGTGGAGTGGAACTCATGGAGAAGGTGTTGGCGCATTGCTGGTATTGCAGGTATGTATATCTTATCCTTATAGAGCATGATGTTGTTTTTGAATTTGTATAGGACTTGCATATGAGGGTCTGAGTTGTATTTTGCAATCAATTCTTGACCTTGTTTATCTGTGGTGTAGTATTGTCTAAGTTGGTCGAGGAGCAACGGAGTTGGAGAAGAGACTAAGAGGAGGATAGCTTCATCTTCAGCATGCTTGCGACTTAGGGCGTCTGCCACTTGATTACACTTACCAGGTTTGTAAAAAATATCAAAACTAAACCCTTGTAATTTTGCGGCCCATTTTTGTTGTTCCGGCGTTTGAATAGTCTGAACTAGTAAATTTTTCAAACTCTTTTGATCAGTGAAGATATGAAAATGACGACCGATTAAATACTGACGCCATTTTTTTACAGCCTCGGTGATGGCGTACATCTCACGCACGTAGACGGATGAAACCTGCATGCGGTTGCACATTTTCTTGCTGAAGAAAGCTAGAGGATGGTTATCTTGGGAGAGGACAGCACCGATGGCCACAGCAGAAGCGTCCGTTTCCAGAACAAAAAGCTTGGAGAAATCAGGCAAAGCCAGAACTGGAGTTTCCGTCATTTTTTTTTAAGTGTTGTAAATGCTGTATCTGCTTCTGGACTCCATTTGAATTTAGTGAAACGTAACAAGTCGGTGAGGGGAGCGGCGTGTGAGGCGTAGTGACGAACAAATCGTCAATAGAAACCGGTGAAGCCTAAAAAACCCCTGAGTGTCGTAAGTGAGCGTGGCTTCGGCCAGTCCAAAACTGCTTGAATTTTTGACGGGTCTGGGGTTACACCATGAGAAGAGATAATGTGACCTAAATAATCAACACTAGGAACAGCAAACACACACTTGGATAATTTAGCAAAAAATTGATTAGTAGAAAGTAAATCTAAAATCAATTGCAAATGAGTAACATGATCAGATAAAGAAGAACTATAAATTAGTATGTCATCAAAAAAAACTAGAACAAACCGGCGCAAATAAGGTCTTAGAAGATCGTTCATTGCCGACTGAAAGGTACTAGGAGCATTAGTTAACCCAAAGGGCATCACCAAAAACTCGTAGTGCCCATCAAAGGTTCTGAACGCTGTCTTGTGAGTGTCGTCTGGATTAACCCTAATTTGGTGATAGCCTGACCGTAGGTCAATCTTAGTAAACCAAGATGCAGAACCTAACTCATCAAAGAGTTCATCAATTGTGGGTATTGGGAAACGGTCGGGGATGGTAATTGCATTTAATGCACGATAGTCAACACAAAAACGCCACGAGCCATCTTTTTTGCGTACTAACAAAACTGGGGATGAGTAAGGGCTGTTACTAGGTTTGATAATGCCTTCTTGTAACATATCATTTATAATGGTGGTCATGGCTTCCTTTTGAGAAAGGGGGGTAGCGGTAAGGTTTAATGTTGACAGGGTTAGTGTTAGGTGTTATGGGAATACTGTGGTCATGTGGTCGAGACGGAGGTAAACCTGATGGTGGTTGAAAAATAGAAGCATGGGAGTGTAGGACAGAGCGGATTTCTGATGGTAAGGATGGGGAAAGGGTGTCCAAAGGGTTTTTTTGAGTGGGGTCCGGATCAAGGAGGCTGTCAGGTGTCTGCTGGAAAATTAGGAGGTGGATGGAGGCAACCGAATCGGTGTGTAATAGTTGGCACAGTTGGTTGTATGAGGAGGGTGTAGGTGATGTTTTGGAGTCTCCCGTTATAGTGATCTCTTTGTTGTTGTGAGTGAAAGATAGTTTTGGAATAGAGAAATCAGCAAGTATAGGACCCAATGTTCGTAACCATTCCATCCCAAGTACGACATCTGCCCCTTCGATAGGAAGCAAATAAAAAGGAATGAAGAAGAGATGGTTTTGTAAGGTAATAGGCACCTGAGGGCATAAACCGCAGCAATCCAATTGGGAACCATTTCCCACCATCACAGAAAAATTAGGTATTGGTTTCGTGGGGATTTTAAGGTGTTTGGCAATGCGAGGTTGAAGAATGTTGTGGGTACTACCTGTGTCTATCAAAACTGTGACATGCAGACCATCAAGGATCCCTTTGAATTTTAGGGTTTTAGGTGAGAATTGACCACTAACTGCCTGAGGGGAGAGCTGGAAATAGGTTTCTTTTGGTTCAGTTGTGACGTCAAGTTCTGTTAGTAACTCATCTTCCTGGCCCAAATTGATAGTGTCATCCTCATCAACCATTAAGAGCATAAATTTTCCTGCGGTGCAACGATGACCCGGAATAAATTTTTCATCGCAGTTGAAACATAGTCCCTTGGCTCTGCGTTCCTCACGTTGGGCAGCGGTAATACGGCAGATGGGAAATCGAGTTGTAGTGGTGGTAGGAGTTGAGGCAGGTTGTGTGTTAAGTGTGGTTGTAGTGGTTTGGTTGAAATTTGGTGTTGTTGCGGGTTGGTTGGGGTTTTTTTGATAGGGTAGTTGGGCTGTTTGGGGTGGGTGAAATGTGGTATTATGTTTGGGAAATTTAGGTTTCAAGTCCTTAAGCTTGGACTCTATGAGTTTTGCAAGTCCCACTGCTTGGGAAATAGAAAAGGGTTGGTGAATAGCTAATTCATTACGAATTTCCGGAATCAAACCGGATATGAAACAATTAAGGATGGCTTCGGGAGGTAATCCTAAAACACGATTTCTCAATCGCTCAAAATTGGCTTGATATTCTGCCACCGAGCCATGTTGACGTAGCTTAAAGAGTTGAGCTTGATGATTTTCGTATGTTGAGGGACCGAAACGTAGTTCAAGTGCTCTAGCAAAAGTCTGCCAATCTGTTAGTTGATGGCTTTGAAACATCCACTTATACCAACTTAGAGCTTCTCCCTTCATATAAAAAGCAGCCATAGGTAATCTGTTTTCAATCGGAATGTTGTAAAACCCAAAAAATTGTTCGGACTGAAATAACCACTCCAAGGCATCTGTGCCGTCGAAAATTCCCAATTCAATTTTTGGATTACGTATCGGTTGATGAGTATGAGGGTTTTGATTTAAAAATTGTGGGAAAAATTGATTTGGTTGGGCAAAAGCGGAAGGAGTAGGGGCGGTGTGAAAAGGCTGGGAAAAGGGTATTTGGAAAGAAGTATTTGTGGGTTGAAAAGAAACTGGTGTTTAGGTGGTAAAAAACGGGTTGCTCGAAGGAATCGTGGGCTGAGTTTGGGGAAAAGAGGGTTGTGGTTGTGGCTGTGGGCTGGAAAGTTGGGTGTTTGAGGGGCTGTTACGGTTTAGAGGTTGGCTAGTGGGTAGTGGTATATGCAGCAAGGGAAATGAAGTGCTGATGACTACATTTTCAGAACTGGAAGGTTGTAAGAGGGAGCTAGCGATACCTGGGGTCGCAGATCTGCTGGGAGAGGAAGTGGTTGCCATGGCAGCAAACTGTTGGCTGAGCTGCTGTGTGAGCTGTTTGCTGAGTTCCGCAAATCCTGTTTGCAGCCTGTCGGTCACGCTGCTGTCAAGCTCACCAATCTGTCGGGTAAGGTTTAGGTTGTCTTGTTCCATGGTAGCTTCGAAGCTGCGATTAGCCAAAATAAGATCATCCAGCCGTAAATTTGTGTGTTGAATAGAGGCATCAAGGTCAGTAGGGTTTGTGGTGTCTTTTTTAGGAGGCATTGAGGATGGTGATGAAAGCACCAATGATAGAGTAAAAGTTCTGCGGCTACTTCCCAAGGAAGGGTTTCACCATAACACTCACGTAAGAAAATTTAAACTAAGAAAATAAAATGACTTGAAAATTCTGCTGCATTCATTTACTCTAACAAGAGTATAAATACTAGGTTAAAACATAGTTTTCAAGGCTGCTGGGCCTGAGTTAAAATAAAGATGGGCCTAAGCCACTTAGAGGAAAGCATAAAGAAATTACAAAATTTAAACTAATAAGAAATATGGTCTTGCATCCAAATTGGTTTCTTCAAAATCCGCTTGGGCCGTCTATCATTATGAGACTTAGACATAAGCTCCATAATGAATCAAGACATATTTTCATGATGTAGACATACACCACAAAATTTAGTTGTTGCTACAATAGTCATGACATCACACGTCATATGCAAATATTAGGTAAATTTACCATATGGATCACTTTCCAAGATACTCTTTCACCCTATTTGAATTATTTTTCACATCTATCAATTCCTTATTTTTAACCATGTAACAGCAGTTATTATTTAGTTACTGTTACTCATGTTTATTTTAGAAATTCTTGTATTAAGTTTAAAAGTGCTTAGTACAACTCTCGTGGAATCGATACTTTTATTTCACTTGCTACTATTTTGACTATGTATAATTTGCATATACAAAGTAACCATAAGTACAGTGGGCCAGATACTGGTGGAGAAAATCAAACAAAAAAAAGTAGTCATTAAATATTTTGCGATGTTATCGGGTATTGCATTGTTAAAATTTTGATTTTTCATTGAATTTTGTAAATTTTAACATTTTATCACAGTAATCACTACAGAATATAAAGGAGATCTATATCCAAAAAGTACTTTAAAGATTTTATGGAAATTTCAGCACCCTTGCGAATTATTTGAAACCCATATTCCAATTCACGGGCAACTTAAAGTTGAATTTGAAGACAACTAAGAAGAGGAGGACATGGTGCAAGAGGACATCATTAGCATTCCAATGACCGAGCCAAAAACACCAGGGACTAGACGGTCTTTGATTCCAACGCTATAGACACTTTAGTTATCAGAAAATATATCATTGTCGTCATGTTTGAATTTATATGATGTTTTAAATGTTGCAAGCTATTGGACAATACTCACTGTCGCGATAGATATATGATCCTCACCTGCACTTGAGACAATGTCCGCGTCAAGGAATTCCAATTTGCTTAAGATTGAAAACTTTGAAATTAAAATGGTTTTGTACTATCTTCAAGAAATAAATATGTTAGATGTGTCATAGTAATGCAAGTTGGTTAAACAAATTTGAAACTTTGAAAATAACAGTTGAAATGACTAAAGACAGTGTGTCTCATATATGGTAAAAAAACCTCCAATTTTAGAGGTGTAGTTACCATCTCACTTGCAATATGCCTACCTCAAGAAAAGTCAAAAACTTCTTATTATCATTGCATCTGACATGACACATGCACAAGAGAAACTACTCCTAACACTTCTGAAGAGATACAAAAAAGTTATTGTTTGGAAAATGGCCGACGTTAAGGGGATGAGTCTCGGTTTGTGTATGCATTGTATTGTGTTGGAGGATAATGTTAAGAATAACATAGAGAGTCAAAAAAGACCGAACTTCATCAGATAATAAATGATGAAGAAGAAAATTATAACTTGGTTGGATACACGACAAGAAATGATCACTACCTTCATGTAAAGCCACAGTGTTTACTAAATTCTATCTAACTAAATACGATAAATTACAATAGTTAAAGTATATATTACACAACATTTTATCATCATATAACACTCGAGCTGGTGTACATAAAGTCTTGATACTTTACATAAGATAAAATTTCTTTATGAATTTTTGACATAGTTTAATTCATGTATCAAACTAACATAATATTCATTGTTATTAAAATGGGTACGATTTAACTTTGTCCCCCTAATAGACCTCTACTACCAGGAATATCCACCCATTGAATGTCCACAACCAATTCACCACTCTCAACATTTCTCAATCTTAGAACCATTTCTTGGATTACTTTCCCATCTTTCCAAATACAGCTACTCTCTTCAGCAAGACAATTAGTCCTATTTGCTTGAATCCTCTTGATTACACAACCATCTGAAACAGTATCATCCAATTTCATTTGTACAGCATTAGCATATGGTTTCAAATCTATCTCCGCATCACCTATTTTGTCATCGATAGAGAATGTGTCTTTGTCAAAAACTTGCTGTAAAGAGAAACAAAATATTCACGTTATTAATCATAAATTCACAAATTATGTAATTCTAAGCTAGATGGGAACCAGTTTTCTTACTAGATGTATTGGAGTATGAACATCCTTTATTGAAAGGGTTAGTTCTTCATTCCACTCAGGGTTGCAATTGTTTTTCACAACACTAGTCTTCAGCTTTTGCAACTATACAAAACAATAATTTTGATCAACACGGAACACCTCTGATCCTAATCAACAATTAAAAACACCTTCAAAGAGGAGAAAGATTAAGGTTTGGAACCTGTTCACCCATGTTCACAATAACATAAGGGTCGCTGGAAATAGAGTCACGAATGGCAAGATTAATTCCTCGTTTGATACGTATTTTGATAAGACCAAGAACATTATCCATCATCCATGAATTGTCTTCCCATGTTGTCTCGATCATTATGAGGTTTAAGGAACTTGTTTGGGAGTATTAAAAGAAATCACAAACGTTTGAAAACTTGAAACCAAAAAACAAAAAATAATCCTACTAAAGGAATCTTAGTACATGAGAGAAAAAAAAAACAAAGTGGTGATACGGACCATAGTTTGGATTTAGCATGTAGCAAAAATATTAGCGAACCTTGTTGCATCCAACATGTTCTCTCTCCTCCTAGCCTCTAATATAGCTACATACTTGCTGGATCACAAAAAATATTTCATAAAATTTCTTGTAAATCAATTTCTTTATTAATACTTGTTATTGTATATTATCAGTTTGGTATTTTTGTCGTCATAACTCATCTTTTGATTTCGCTCAATATAAACACTTACTTATTTGTATATAAGCTTGTGTGTTTCTTGTAAAAGATTAAACAAATTTTTAGAGATGAAAATGTATTCTTTAGAGTATGCAACGTCAATTTTCATGAAATATTTAAATCGACAAACGTCTCTTTCATCTTAAACTTTATTGAAAATATATGTTCTCGGCCATCCGCTAGCTAGGCCCAATTACGATATCGGAAATTGCCGCATGAGGAATAAGTAGATCTTTTTCCTCCGTGTCACATAGTATTTCTTACGAGAATGTCATGCTAACCTTCCAAATCAATCCAACGGCTGGTTGCATTCTACGGTGTTCCATATGCGTGCAGTTACCAAACATTCCCCCTATATAGAGAGAGGAAAACACGCTACTTCAAAGGTATGCAAATCATTTCTCATTCAAATTTCACTTTTCACTCTCTTACTAAGTTTTTCTCTGTTGTATACAACTCGTGCAGTTGAAATCTCCAAGACCTTTACTCACTTTTGATTGTTCTCTTACTCAAATTAAAGATTCACTACAAACACCTGTTCCACAACGATCTTTCCTCGATTCTATCGGTCCCTTATATGAGTTATTGGTTCAATCTAACGGGATAGAAACTCCAAATTTCGTTCCATATAACTACATTTTCTTGTCACTGCTGAAGTCTTCGGTGGAGAAAAAATCATTTTCCTTTTGCTTCTACTAGATTATCAATTTCCAATAACACCGCAAAATCTTAATATTGACATCTACTTCAAGAACTTCACAAACATCAATGTTAAAAGAGATCTTCTATGATAGATCTCACTCTCTAAGAAGCGAGAAGCAACTGACTCAAGGTATCTTACTAGAGATCGAAGATGAATGTAGATCCAAAGAATTTTATGATTTGATGTACTTTTGAAAGCTAAACACTTTCTTTTGAAAACTTTGAAAGCCATGATGTTATTTCTCACATCTATTGGGAAAATGACACAAGATGAGTTATATATGTGTTTGATATGGGGCACTAAAAATGAACAAAAATACCTATTTTCGAGTTAAGTGCAGTGAGTATGATTTGAGTCGAATGAGAAACTTATTTGAATCAAGAACTTAAAATCCAAAATTTTGACATTTTGATTTGAACCATGATTCGAATGAAGGAAACATTTGATTCGAATCAGACTAACATAACTGAAAACCTAATTTTAAAATGTATTTTTATTCGAGTCACCCTTTAGCTTGATTCGAATAAATATTACTTCTATTTTGAGTCGGAGAAGCTTGTGATTTGGATCACACTAGTAGTGGCAAAATCTATTTTTCACATCCAACTTTTGATTCCAATTATATATAACCTTGATTCGAATCACATGTCTAAAATTTGAATTTTTGATACAATTGAAATGTAATATTGAATATAAAGCTAGTGTGATATGAGTCATTTATTTTGTGTTTTATGACTCAAATAATCAATTAATTTTACTTAAACTACTTGCAACAACTTTTATCTTAGGGTTCGATTTAATGCATATAAAAATAAGATTTAATGCAAAACATTGCTTAATGCATTTCATCCAATTTAATGATATGTACAAAATCTTACTTAGAGGGGACTCAATAAACAAAAATAAAGAAAACTAGGCAAGCAACAAAACTGAAATTATAAAAGGGTAGAACAACTTCATCCAATTAAAGTGCTACTCAAGGTGATGAATCAAATAGAGGATCTTGAAGAATGGAAGTGTGAAATAATTAAACCTTATCTAGTCATGTGCTTAACGTGTTAGAGTAATGAGTTTAAATGTAAAAGATCGAGAGTAAATCTTGAAATATTAAACATCATGAAAACAAAAAAGTTTTACAAACTCTATCATATTTCATAAAACATCTTGAAAACCTATCAAGGCTTGTATGAAACTAATTTAGAAGTATTTTTAATCTATTAAATAAGTTTACACATTGCCTAATTGATTAAGGACTAGGTCCAGTCGATAAGAACAATATAAACAACCTCTTAATGGATTAGAAACCCTATTAATCAATTAATACATAAAATCATTTTAGGATTTCCTTTTTGGATCAGGGTTGTAGTATTTTGAAAGCTTTTAATCGATTATGAGTCAGGGTTAATCAATTAAAACAATTATTTCGCACATGGATCATTTCCTTTTTATAAGCCAAAATTTTTCCTTTATAAAGTAGGTTTCTCCTCTTTTCATTTTTCATCATTCTATGAATATAAATCTATCTATCTTTCTTCTACACTCTCTATTTTCAAATTAGGTTTTTACAAGAATTTCCTTAACGCTTAAAGACTGGAAATTCATATTGAGAGTTGTGTTGTACTTAGTGATGAAATGAGATTTCGCCTCCTTTCATTTTTCTCTATTTTATGAATAGAAATCTCTCTATCTTTTTTCTACTCTCTCTATTTTTTATTTAGCTTTTTCACTAGAATTACCTTAATGCTAAAAGACTGAAAAATCCTTATGAGAGTTGTGTTGTAATTGGTGTTGTGATTAAATTCCATTTTTCAAAAGTGTGATTCTCTTATGAATTATATTTGTAAAGGACTTGAAAGTGTATTGTTACATTTGTAAAAGATCTGGTAAGGGCGGTAGCTGTGCAGCCCCCAAGAAGGACGACGATCATATGTTGACTTCAAGGAGGTATCACCTTGCCTCAAGTACCTCCCTCTCACACAGATATGAGAAACGTGTTAAAAGACATATCTTGGGCTAATAAAAGTATGGGTCAGTAGCTAGGTCCATGTCTCCCTAGGAAATATGGTTTCAATTAGGGGTGGCAAAACAGGCCGTGGCCCGTCGGGCCGGCCCGTGGACCCGCCAAAAAATGGCGGGTTGAGTTGGGATTTTAGGACCGCCGCTCGCCAAAGCCCGCCTCGCTAAAATTCTCCGCCCGCCATAGCCCACCCCGCCAATGTCCGCCACCCGCCAAAGTCCGCCCCTCCTTCAAAATTCACTAGTTTTTATTTAATTTTAGTAATTCCAATTCTTGATGATTTATTTTATATATTTATTTGTAAATCTATGTAATTTTTTAAAGTAAAATTTGTTAAAAAGTTGCTTTTATTAAAAATTGTTTTAAAAAATAAGTGAAAAATTTAATTAAAAGATTAAAAAATCTATTAATCTATTAAAAAAATGAAAAATAATATAAATAAAAATAGGCGGGCAAGCCCACCAACCCGCCATCTTGGCGGGGCAAGCATGACTTTTATGCCCATTTTATTTGGCGGGCATGCCCGCACCGCTCGTTTTTTAGCGGGCTTAAGACGGGGCGGACGGCGGGCGGGGCGGGCGGCCCATTTTGCCACCCCTAGTTTCAATGGTCCACCATTGACAAGGTGGGCGATAACCCTTCCCATAAAAACCCTAGGTCCAAGGACTCTATAAATATTTTTCCCCTAATGAGCGAAAGAGAGAGATCATAAATTACACACTCATACCTAAGCATTACGCTGATATACAGAGTCTCTCACATCAAATGAGCAGGTTCTCTAAAACCACTGTAACACCACCATATACGGAAAGTGGGATATCAAGCGAGTCATGATAGATCCTCTTGATGTCCTGTTCTGGAATGTTTTCCAGACACTTTAGCTTAATCTTAACAATGTCTATGTGTTTTGTGGCTCGTTAATAAGATTGTCAAGGGAACAAGTGCAAGTAAGGGGCCACATGACCCTAGAGACAACATGTGGCGAGGGAACAAACTCTAAGGCGATTGATGTTAGCTACCGTATCGTGGACGCCCTATCTGTTAGAACAAGTCTGTCTCTACAACTAATCCTTGAGTTTTAATGATAACAAAATATACAATGTATAAAGAACAATTTTGTATTCTAATAGTTTGTTAAACGCGCAGATTAGTAGAAATCGTATTTTGACTTTGGAGATATCAAGCATGGACAAACCAAACACTAAAAAAGGCACTTTTGAAGTCCGATCTATGTAGAATCTAAAGATTAGCTAAATTTGAAGCAAGCTAACTCTGAACTAAATACATGTTTTGTATTAAGAAAAGACATGCTTTTAATGAAAGTCAAACATCTTGGTTGTCAAGTCAAAAATGCTACAAGAATCTATTCAAAATGACTCTGATATAGACTTTGTTACTTTATATATTTCAAGATTCTGAGGTATGCCCAAGATAAGATTTGAAGTCTTATAGACTCTGAAGTCTCAACGTTCTCACCTAAATTTGAAGACAAGCTTTGAACTCTACTCAAGCTTCATACACATATACTCAAAGCCTCTGATTAGAATATAATTAGAAGAATATGTGGAAAGTGTAAAACCTGTACAATATCATATGTTCATTCCACTACTCTGATAATATCTAAAAAAGGACAGTACTTTCAACGGCTAAATTTTTTGTGGATATTCCAACTTTACTTTCCAACTGATCTATTTGTCATTGCCTATATAAAGAGGACTTGTAAGTTTAGAATAAGTGACGAACTAGATATTAAAAAGAATTGTTACAAAAGTTTGGAAAAGTAAGTTGACACTTTGTAAATAAAGAGCAAAAATAATATCATAGCAAGAAGAAAAAAGAAAAGTGTGAGAAATCTTCAAGAACAACAACAACAAAGAAAAAGAAACACTTAGAGCTTTATATTTCAAATCATTTAAGTATATTATTTTGATCTTCATTTATGTGTAATCTATTTATTTTATAAGTAATTATGTAAACAAACAATCTTGTATTTAACCTTATGGTTAACTTTCTTGAGTGACTAGGTGATAATCATATTACTCGAGAAGTCATTTACAGATTGTCTTTGAGTTTATTTCCTTGTAGGACTAGAGTATAGTCATAACCCTTGATAAGACATTGGTTGTATTCATTGTGATTGTAATTAAAATTTTAATTAGTGGATTAAGTCTTTTTTAAGAAGGCAAAGTCACTTTTGCAGGTGGACTGGAAGTAACCTAATTAAGAGGTAAACCAGAGTAAAATACTTGTGTTCTTTTATCATTTTTACTTTGGTGTTGTTTGTGTTTTAGGCGCAAACAATTTTTTTAATCTTGAAACCCAATTCAAATCTCCTTTTTCTTGTGTTTCATTGAACCTTCACTATCTCCTTATAATATCATCCTAGGTCGAATCACCATCAATGCACTAAGGGCATTTATTTCCACCTAGTACTTGGTCCTGAAGCACTTGTTGATTGCATGGAGAGTCAGTACGATTCGAGGAGACCGTCAGATCTCTCAATAATGGTATCAGAATAGTCTGGCAACAAATAGGGAATAGCTCACCCTTGTCATCCCCCCTTCCCTGAAGTCCCAAAAGCATACCTTGATTCTTAGGATACCATATTGGGCGCGGATGTTGAAAGACTTGCACCTATGGAGAATTTGAAGGAGGTTCGAATATGTCCTTCAGCCCATCGGATAAAAAAGATAGGTACGTTACTTACCGAGGAAGAAGAACATGAGTTAGTTGTCTAACTCATTAAAAATGTCGACTTGTTCGCTTAATCGCCTCTGATATGCTCATGATAGACACTAATGTGGGGAGTCATCTCCTAACCATTCACCGCTCTGCCAAATGAGTGGCGTAGAGGAAGCAGAAAGTTGGCGACGAGAAGATGGTTGCCATTTACGAGGAAGTATGCAAGCTCTCTGACGTTGGGTTTATTATGGAAATGAAACACCTACATGGCTAGCCAACCTGATGTTGGTGAAAAAAAGCAAACAACATATGCCGTATGTGTGTGGACTTCACCGACCAGAACACTATCTGTCCTAAGGACATGTATCCACTACCAGACATTGATCAAATTATCTATGGATCATCAAGCTATAGCATGTTGAGCTTCATGAATGTATACTTGGGGTACAACCATATTCAAATGGATCCCCTACTACTACTATAATGTTATGCCCTTCGGCCTCAAAAATTTTAACTCTACCAATCAGTGACTCATGGACGTTGTATTCTCCCATCATATTGGATGGAACCTATAGGTCTATGTTGATGACATGATAGTAAAAAGTATCGAAGGATGCAGCCGTGTTGAAGATTTTAAGAATGTCTTGCAGTCCGTAAGGAAATACGATATGTACTCGAATCCCTTCAAGTGCTTTATTGGAGTTCAGGCTAGAAATTTCCTAGGGTTCATGCCGACGAAAAGAGACATTGAAGTCAATCGGATAAGTGTCACATAGGAAAAGACATTTCTTAGGAAGAGATAAGCCATGGTCAGTAGTTGGTCCATGTTTCCCAAGGAAATAGGGATTCAACGGTCCGTCATTGATTACGTGGGCGGGTGACCCTTCCCAAGAAAACCTTTGACCCAAGGCCACTATAAATACTTCTCCCCTAACGGAAGAAAGAGAGAGATCAGAACTTACATACTCATACGTAAGCATTAAGTTGATATACAAAGACTCTCACTCCCTGTGAATAGGTCCTCTAAAACCATCGTAACACCGCCATACAAGGATTCTCGCTGCCACATGCAACGCCTTACCTCCCTAATTGTTATAAACCTACCAAAATATATCTTACCCTTGTAGGGTTACCACACACATCTGTACTTTTTAACTAGAACAAAAAAATGGCAAGATACACCTTAAAAAAAGCTTAGGTGAAGGTTCTTGGGCTAAGTCGGTGTAATAGCTCTTTTTTTGTTGTTTATTGAATGTTCATAAGCTGATCTTATAAAAGCTCAAGTCTGATTTATTGGAACTCTCAAGAGGAAACTCTTTGGAATGGGAGTAGATCAAGTGGTTAGTCCGAACTTGTATTAATCTCTCGTGCATTTTCTCTAACCTTTTTTCTCTTTATTTTTTCGTTAATTATTTTTATTTTTGCTATGTGTCTCTTCACTACATCATTATTCTAACTTATTCTCATCCTCTAACATAAACATTTTCAAAAAGTAAATGTTTTTTAAATTAATCACGAATTTGTTAAAACCTATCAATCGCTAACAAAAGCTACATCTATCACTATTAGCAAGAAACCAGCAAGAGCACAAGAAGCCAGTGAGACAACTGTAGTTGTTGCTCAGGTGGCCCACATTCATTACAAGATGGATAAACTTATGATTGAGTTGGGTAATGTCATGACAAATGCACCTGAAGTAGTCTCTGTTTATTACGGAGATGTGCATTTTCTTAGGATTGTTCTACAAATCTTGTGTTTGTATCAAATACAAATTTTGCATGAACTAGATGAAGTTAAACACCGCCACAAGGAAGAATCACTTTCATATAAAACAACAGTTACCTAACTTCTACCTAAGATAATAGGAGAAATTACAATAGTAGCAATATATATTACACAACATTTATCGTCGTCATATAAAACTCGAGTTAGTGAACATAAAATCTTGATACATTATACAAGATATAAATTCTTTATGAATTTATGACATAGTTTTATTCATGTATCAAACTCACCTAATACAATAAGCCTTTCTTGAGTGTTACTGAAAGGAGGACAACTTAACTATGTCCCCCTAATAGACCTGTGCTACCAGGAATATCCACCCACTCAATTTCCACAACCAATTCCCCACTCTCAACATTTCTCAATCTTAGAATCATTTCTTGAATTATCTTTCCACTTTTCCAAATACAACTACTCTCTTCAGCAAGACAATTAGTCCTATTTGCTTGAACCCTCTTGATTGCACAACCATCTGGAAGAGTGGCCAACTTCATTTGTATAGCTTGAGCATATGGTTTCAAGTCTACATCTGCATCACCCATTTTGTCATCTACGGAGAATGTGTCTTTGTCAAAAACTGTCTGTAGAAAAAAAAAACAAAATGTTCATATTAGCTATAACTCTTCAATGTTTTCTCCTTAAAATGAATCACCCATTTTGTCATCTATAGAGATAGTTTGCTTACGAGACGTATTGGAGTTTTAATATCCCTTATTGAAAGGGTTAACTCTTCGTTCCATTCAGGGTTGCAATTGTTTTTCACTACTCGAGTCTTCAGCTTCTGCATCAATAAAAACAATAATATTCAGACCAATTGATTTCATGAACCATTATGTGTTGCTGCCACCAAACTTCAACAGATTCCCTATGTACAAAAAAAGAAGAAGCATGTATTTCCATTTTTCTAACGGCACATAATACAGATATTTAGATAAGAAACAATGAAGTCGGAGTACAAGGTCAGATATTTAGATAAGAAACAATGAAGTCGGAGTACAAGGTGTATCTGACCAAACCACAACCCCGCAATATAAAAAAAAAAAACACAAATTAGAAAAATGAATACATATATCATTACTAAAAAAAACAAGCCAACCAAATAAACCACTCAAATTAGAAAAATGAATACATATATCATTACTATTTACTAGAGAAACAAGCCAACCAAATAAACCTAAAGAAATCAGACTACTCAAATCAATAGAAAACTCTAAATCTCTAATCCTAACTATCTAACCATCTAAGTACATCATTGACGTGGAAGCTTCAACTCATAACTTCAAAATTTTCACATCAAAATGCAAGAATATGTTCCAAACATACGCTAAAGATCCTAAGATGCTATGTCACATAGAAGCCATCAACTTACAAGCGACGAACAAATGAAGAACTGACACAGTCAATCCCTACACAATGCATACCTATGATGCATAGGTACGGGTACGGTACCCGATGCGGATACTAGTATCGGTATGGGATACGTCATTTTAAAATAAATAAATAAGGTATGGGTACGTTGATAAAATATAACGGTTTTTATAAAATATATGACTAGAGAACTAAATTGTTAAGTTCACAACAAAAATCACTAAAAGATTTTAAAAAATCAAAATTAATGTTAAGATACAATGAAGAAATTAAAAAAATCATAATTAATGTTAAGATTTAAACTGCATTTTGCAACCGCAATTGCGGATGCGGTAGCCTCTGCAACCGCATCGAACCACAACTGCGGTGTAATTTAAGATCACACTTGCAGCCGCATTAGAAACCACATCATACAATATCTCATCCATGTTTTTTCAAGCATTTTCATCAAAACTCAAAATCTTAGAATTCCAAGACTCAATTTTCAATCAAAAACCTTGACATTATTAAGTATTTTAACATTGTATTTCAAGACATGCGCCCACAATTTAAAACCATGACCCCACTTGTAAGACTATAAGTCCATGTTCAAGCCATGAGATGTGGGACTCTAGACTCACACAAAATAGCCTCAAGATCAACTATTACCTTCCTCTTAAGAATATTTACTATAGTGAGGCTGTCTTGTCCGACAAATTAAAGACGACACCAAAAGAAACGTGATGGTAAAATATCCCAAACCAAATGTCTCCAACGATTTCCGGTTATATTAATTCATATTTTGACGTCAACGGTGTATGTTGCAAAAGAAAATGATATGAACATGAGGTTTAATCGGGACAATATCACACATATTTTAACTTTAAAGACGAACACTAATTTTCATCGTAATCAATTGAATCAATTAAAAACACAGTTAAAGAAAAACAAAGAAGAAAAATCAATTAAGGTTTAGAACCTGATCACCCATGTGGACAACAACATAAGGATCACTGGAATTAGCATCACGAATGGCAAGATTGATTCCTCTTTTGATACGAAGTTTGAGAAGACCAAGAATATTATCCATCATCCACGAATTGTCTTTCCACGCAGAACCGATTATGAAAGTTTAAGGAACTTGTTTGGGGTATTAATAGAAATCACAAACGTGTGAAAAGTGAAAACTGAAAAACAATAGAATAACCCTACTAAAGGAATCTAATTAGTACATAAAAGAAAACAAGAAAAGAAACAAAGTGGTGATGCCGACCTCAGTTTTGTTTTGGCATGTAGCAATATTAGTAATCCAACCTGTTGTGTCTTATCTTAGCCTCTCCTATAGCTACATGCTTGCTGGATCGCAAATGATATTTCCATGTTTTATTTACTTCAAAAACATTCATTTCTAGAACGTTGTATAAGGTAAGTTTGTCAAAATTACAGCGTGTAAGCGTGTTAATGTGAATCATGACATTAATTTTGATACCAAATAGTATATAGCTGCATGAATTCTTTGAATTGTTTTTCATTGAAAAAAATACGCTTTATTATTTACATCTTTTAATATATAGATGATAACAAATACCTCGAGGATATTGGTTAAGCATACATAATAAAAAAATATTATATATTTAATACATTGATTACACATAATATTCTTTAGAAAAGTTGATTATTTATGTTTACAATGCATTAAATATATACATTTTGGATTAAAAAATTATATTTTTATTTTATTAAACAATGTTTAACTTACATTTTTAATTTCATAACCAGTGCCTCTAGAGCATTCGTTAGCATTATCTTAAATATTATTTGAGTTTAATGGACATATGCACGGGAAGATATTTATAGGGTCGTCTAATAAAAAATCATTAATTTGTCCAATCATCAAAATTAATTTAAAATATTGATAAAATTTAACGGAATATAAGTCGTTTATTGGATAATATTATAAAATTACTTTACACTCTCACATATCTATTTTCTCATATTATTTATACAAAATTGCACTATTATTTTTTTAAACTGTTTTTTAAGAAAAAATAATATATTATTAATAAAAAAAATAATAATTTTAAATAAAATACAACTGAACAAACAATTCCGGAAAAAAAACAACAATAGCAAATATTAACAAGAAAAAAAAATATGAAACTAACATCACTCTCTAACATGTTAGATCTCATGTCAATAGGACCACCATGGTCGGATCAGAAAGAGAATTTAACATGTCATCCCTAATTTTATACATGTCACCCCCTCAAGTAGTGTGTTTTTACAAAATTATTCTTGTAAAATACTGGATTTTCTAAAATTTATGGTACCGTACCGAAAATCTCATAAAAATATCAGAAATTTTGTTGGATTTACCAATTTATCATGCCTATGCTTCATACTAGAAATTTTCAGTATTTTTCACATACCAGATATTTTCAATATTTTTCACATACCAGATATTTCAAATTTTCGGTGTGACCTCAATTCATAAAACTACTAGAAATTTGAAATTTCCGGTATGTGAAAAATAATGAAAATTTTAAATTTCTGGTAATACTGTTACTTAATTTTTTTCCCCTTTTTTTAAATTTGAATAAAATACACGGTGAAATAATGAACCGACTTAATATATAAATAGAATAAATGTCTTACATAGATGCATTACAAACAAACTACAATCACTTCCTAGAAAATTTTTCTCAATGTCTGAACCGACCTACATATGCTGATTCCCATGTTTTTACATCAATAGAACAATTCTTCCTCCAACGATCAGTGACGAGAGCCAGTGAACAATCGAGTCTCAACTTTACCTGAATCCAATGATTACAGTTGACAAAATCAACAACAATGATTGTATGTCGACTCGTGTATGGGGGTGGAGCTATGAGAAGCGGGAAAAATGTTATGTTCATTTTCATGGAAAGAGAAACAAATACAACACTATATCTAGAAGCAGTTGGGTAACCCATATCTGGAATCAACATCCATTTCTCCTTACCCTGAACACCCAAGTATTTTACGAATAATGAATTACTAACATAAGAGACAGTGACATAGAACAACTTAAAAAACAATTCTTCATGTTGATGGATTTCAGTATGCAATTGTCTTTGAACATCATAACTTGCATCTTGCCCCCATTCTAATGCAGATGAAATACAATGGAAACCACAATTTCTATCTGGTTCAACATCATTAATGTCATCGATGTATGGATGAAAAAAAGCAGTAAATTGTGACAAGTACTCTCCTTTTGTAGAATTGGTAGAAGGTTGCTTACCAATTTGCATGATTGACGATTGACTACCACTTGGTTGTATGCATGATCTCTTCGTAGTCTGACTCCCCTACGAAGCATCAGCATATTTCCACTGACTTGGATCACGATGCCCATCACTTTCGTCACCTTTTCTACTCTTCTTAACTCCTCTCTTTGACTTGTATTTCACGGACGATGGACACATTGAAGTTGTATATGGATAGGCTAGATCACGAATTTTTTCTTCAACCTTCTTTGACCCACAATATCCAGAGTACTGAATTGTCTCTTCAACTCTTCGCACTCCTCATCTAAATCTCACTTGCTCTCGTCAGGATTCACATCATGTTCTGAAATTTTCAATTTCGTCCAAAACATATGAATAGTTTCCAAAGGTATAGGTATCCCTAGAATCTGGTAATCGGCGAGGTGACACACACACAGTAACCCATGTGTTGTTCTAATGTAACAACCACACCTCTCCTTGCTCGCACCAATAAATTTGACTCTTTCTAGTTCTTTTCTAATGAGTTGTATACACTGTCTTGAAACAAAACTATGCAATTTAGAATAGAATGGAGTGTTATACCGATGCTCAATGTAAACAATACTTTATTGAAACGAAACTCTTATGGAACCTAGCTGCAACTTTAACATTGTGTTCACAGCATCCTAGCTTGCACATAAATCACCAAAACTTGTCGTCAACATGTTCTTTAGTCTCCAATGTGCAAACTCCACCCTAGATATCATGAACAAATTAAATAAACAACTCACAAATTAACATAAACATATTTCCTGTTTGAAGAATGTACCTATTTATTGTCGTGTTCCCTAAATGAGTGACTCTGTCCATGCAGAAATAAACCTTTGTTATATGGTGTTAACCATGTTTCTTTCACATACTTGACAGATTACGGAATATCACCACATACACTTTCGAAGTGGTTCAGATGTACATCAATTTCGTCTTCTATATTTGAATAAATCATGTTATTCCATTGATCCATGACATGTTCTTGTCTTTCTGCTAACATTTTTTGAAATATGAAACGTACACAGCAAATGAGACACGTTTGGATACACAGAATCACTGGCATTCATTAATGCAAGTTCCTGGTCCGTCACCATGACATTTGGAAGTAATTCTTAAAATAGAACCTTTTTAAGCTTTTGTAGCACTCATTTGAAGTTCTCTTCCCTTTCATGTTCCAAATATGCAAAAGCAACTGAAAACGTCAATTTTGTTGATGTAACATCAACAATCTCAAGCAGTGATAGATGGTACCTGCACGATTAAAAAACGCATTACAAGAACTCATACAAAACGTTCTATTCAATAAAACTCGATTACAAATGTATAACTTTTTTACAATAAAGTTTAATTTTATCTTCTTTTATTCCTGTACCAAACCGACATAGTTGTCGTGATGTAATTGTTCAGAGAATATTCTATAAAGTTTGAAGGTGACTTAGTACAAGAGATCATTTGTCATCTAAAAATAGGTGATCACTTTGTCTTAAGTGCGGGTGGTGATCTTTGTTTAGATATAGATAGTTACATTGTCACAAATGATAATCATTTCTTTATTTTTGAAAGATAATTAAAAATAATTCTATACATAAAAATAAACATATTAAAATATGAATTATTTTCAATTACATTATTATCATCAAAATTTAATAATCAGAAGTTATTATTTTTCAACTCAATCTTAATTCAATAGTCTCACATATGAGTTATACCTTTTAACCATATTTAAATATTTATTTTAAAAAATTGGGATATGTTTCAAAATTAAAAAAGTATATATTATTTTAATTTTAATTATTATGTTTTCTTAAATTTGAAGTTTTAGCTTTTTTTCTTTATAAATTTAAACCTAATAAGTAAAGTGTTATCTGTAAAATTTAATTTCCAGGTGAAACTACTCCTCTTTTTTTCCGGGTCAAAAGATGCCACTACGAAAACAGAAAAGCAACAAACAACAAATACCTAATTTCAATTTGAATCCTTCTCCAATTCAACTATATATACTCCACTTTCCTCTTTTTCTTTCTCCCAAATCTCTTTCTTTCCAATTTCTCTCTGATCTTCTTGAATGCTAGAAACCCTTTTCCCCTTCGATTTCATGCGCTCCCTTTCACCGTCAACAACGGCGAGCGCTCTCTTCCTTCCATCTCTCTTCCCCTTCGCTTCCTGCATGCAAGGTTGGCATTATCGCTGCCTCGGTCTCGATCCATCAAAACCCTAAATCAACCATTTTCCACATTCTTTTGAAATTCTTTACGAATTTCAACTCAATTTCGTAGAGCCTAGTTTGTTGTTTGTGTTTTTTTGGTTTTGCGATTTGTAGTGTGTGGTAATTAATACGGACACAATGTTGTTGAGCAAGCATAAGAAGAATCACAACGCCAATGGCGGCAAGAGGCTGTTGGTTAGCATCAATGTGCTGGGAAGTGCTGGCCCGATTCGGTTTGTTGTGGATGAGGAGGAGCTTGTTGAGGCCGTTATTGATACTACTTTGAAGTGTTATGCACGTGAAGAACGGTTACCGCGACTGGGGAGTGATCATAGAGATTTCTTTCTATACTGTCCTCATCATGGATCTGATGGTATGTTGATCTTTTTCTTTAATTGCATAAGATAGTATCGTTCTGTTAGTTCACAATTTATTGCTATTTGTTTAAATGGACAATAGAACCAATAGTTTTATCTATATAGATAGAGAGATGATGAAAATTATAGGTTGAGTTGTTAAGAAAGTTTATGTGGATAAAAGGAGAGGGTTGTGTTAGGCCGACGAAAGCCAACGTAAAATTGTGTTGAATGTTTATGACTTTGATCAACTACAAAGTAATGAACATTACAATGAAAGTTGATGATCCATGTAGATGACTCCACTTAATGGGATAAGGCTTGGTTGTTGTTGTTGAGTGGTTTCGGACTCGGGTACTATAAACAAGGAGTCTAGGGTTTGAACCCAGACTCTTGTGTGTGGAAAAAACATGGCTCATGTCTTGTGTACTTAAGAAGTTTCCAAACCCATGAAATAGGTGTTTATGAACTTGTTTACTACTGATAAAGAATTTGTTAAGTAATTTTAATTATTCTGATATTTGTTCTTATATTTTTGAAACTATTTGATTCCTCACTTATCTTGTAGTTAGTTCCTAGCTTCTATTGCATAGACATATTGTATTGTCTAAAATTTTTATAACTTGCTAGATTGGTTGAGATTTGAAAGGATGAGTTTTACTTAACTATGTAGTTGTAGCTGCTTATTTTTCACATTTTGGTTTGCATATGGAATTCTTGGGGACATGGTTCTGTAGAGTGTAGAGAGAGGTAAAAACCAAGAGGAGACATGGTTCTTTGTAATTAAGATGAATGCAGAGTACTTGTAAACTTTGATTTTGAATCATCTTCTTGATTTAGATGTGAGTTGGAATGAAATTAAGTAATTTATATCTGTAACTTTTTATGATATAATTGCAATGCCGTTACTTTCATCAAACTTGATTTTTAATGCATAGAATTGTTTCTCTAAACAAGCCACACCTCTCTGTGTTTTGATTTGATGGTGCAGCGGCTTTGAGTCCATGGGAAAAAATCGGATCACACGGAGCTCGGAATTTCGTGTTATGCAAGAAGCCACACACTACAATTGAAGCAGCTGATAATGGAAGTGGGACTTCGTCACTTTCACGCAGGGGAAGTGGTAGTTGGAGGTCTTGGTTCCACCTCAACCTTAAAATTTCTTCCCATTAATGAATCAACTTGAGATTGGGGATCAAACATTTGCTACAATGTTTTACATGATTGTTGGGTAAAATTACTTTTATGATTCATCTTGGCTGTGTTTGTTTCTAGGTTGTCTCTGTTGGCACTAGCCAGAGACAACAGCTTTGAATTCTGGCAAGAATAAAGTTTTTCTGATGTATTTGGTGATGAGCCTTTGAATTTTTGGAGAATAAAATTTTTGTTATGAACGAGTAACAAACCATGCACGGGTTATTGTTTGGGACGAGCATTTGTTTAGATAATATATTTATTTTAAATAGAATGTAAAAAACAAATTTAAATAATTGATTTTTCGTATATTAAATATTTAAATAAATAATAAATTTTTTTCTGTATATTATTTTGGATCATAAATACCATCTTTCATATATAAAAATATTTAAATTAATAATAGATTTTTTTTGTTTGCATACCATTTTGAATCAAAATTTTTTGGATCACAAATATTGTTTTTCATTTATGTAAAAATATTTAAATCATTAATAGATTTTTTCCATATACAAATATTATTTATGTTCAAGTATTTTTACAAAAATATCTGAATCAATTCTAAATTTTTGTATATAAAAATATTTAAATTAATAATAAATTTTTTTCCGTAAATAAATATTATTTATGTTTAGTTATCATTTAGAAAATATCTGAATCAATAACAAATTTTCGTATATAAAAATATTTAAATCAATAATTGATAATAGATAATAGATTTTTTTTCTCGTATACTAATTTTTAATCAAAATTTTTGGATCACAAATACCATTTTTCATATATATGAATATCTAGATCATTAATAGATTTTTCTCATATACGAATATTATTTATGTTTAGGTATTGTTTACAAAAATATTTGAATCAATTGTAAATTTTCGTATATAAAAAAATTTAGATCAATAATTTTTTTTTCTCGTATACCTTTTTTGAATAAAATTTTTTTTGAATCATAAATACCATTTTTCGTATATAAAAATATTTAGATCAATAATAGATTTTTTCCCATATACAAATATTATTTTTGTTTAGGTATCATTTACAAAAATATCTCAATCAATAAAATTTGATACTAATAGAATTTGACTATAAATAATAGAAGTATGTTATAATTGAATAAGTAATACACTTTTTTTGAGTAGATATATATATTTCTCATATTTACATTGATAACATATATTTGTAAAATGACTTCAATAGCTTATAATTTTTCTAATATTTAATATGCAAATATTATTTTAATTGTATAAACTTCATTAATGACATATAATAATATAGTAATATTTTATATTTTATCAAATAACATACATTTTCAAGTAAATTTTTAAATTCATTTTAATTGAAATAATTTTTTTAACTAAAATTATTATTATTTTCTTAAAAAATATTGTATCTTAAAATAAAAATTACTTCAAATTATATTTCTTCGTTATTAATATTCAATTACTAAAGTTAACTGTTAAAAATTTAAAATACCATTTTAAATTTAAATTAACAATCATTTAAAATTATCATAATAATATTTTTATTAAATTTGTTATAATTTATATATATATATATATATATATATATATATATATATATATATATAAGCATAATTTATTTTAATATTGAATTAGTTATAATTTATTTTAATATTGAAGTATTGTTATTAGCATAGATTTTCAAAAAATTATCTTAATTGTTATTGTTGAATTATAATTCTATGTTTTTATTTTCTACTTTTATATAAACAAAAAAAAAAGAAGTGAAAAAAGAGGGGGAAAGAATGATTTGAATTCAAAAAAGTGAAAAGTGAGTTGAAAAAAAAAATTGCCCCTAAAATTATTAATTTAGACTAAGCTAACAAAATTTTTTGTGATTTCTAAAACAACATGTCTTATATTATAGATTTTGCTATTTGTTATCTCTGGAAATGTGAAAAAAGAATAAAGTTTTAGTCTGACCATCTTATCTGATGTTATATTCTTAATAAGAAAATTTACGTAGTGGTTGGTAAACCAAATATGGGACAACAGCAACAGCAACTGTTTTCCTAAGTGTTTGAGTACGAGCCGCATAGCTTGGACATTTGGCACCTAAATCCTCTAAAAACAATTCAAACTCATCAAATCATTTATTCGCCCAAGTGCAAATCATTTTCATTGCCTAAGCGTGACTCATTCATCGCCCAGAAGCTGACCGTTTAAGTAACGAGTCTTATCGCTGAAGTGACGCTAAGCTCATTTTCATAATTAAAATCAACCAAAAAACTCTCAATCTTTCAACACAAATTACGAAGCACTGGTTTTTTCATTGCACCATGAGAATACTTAGCCACAAGATTTTAAAATATTGGCGAGCTCAATAATAAAAAGTAGCAAAAACATTTCCTTTTCTCTCTCTTTTTCTTTGCATAATAATTAAAAAGCAAGTAAAGATCACGCTAACATTCAATCACAAGTTTAACTAAATAGTCCCGGTTGAGAACAAGTGTACAACGGGTGTGAGGGGTGCTAATAAGTTCTCCTTGCATAACCAACCCCTAAACCCTAATTTGGTTACGATGACAATCTTATCATTCTTTCTTTGTGATTTTTATCGATATTTTCTCCTTTCTTTTGGAATAAATAAAGTTTGGTGGCGACTCTATTGTATTTCAAGTGTGTGATGCACTCGAGTATTTTTTCGCACTGCGACACTTGTATGCTTGAGCAAGTTTACTTATGTTCAATCTTTCCAGTTGCTATCAATCAGACACTAAATAAGATTCTGAACCAGAATCTAATAACAAATCTTATGAAGGAAAAGTCAACATAATTCAACCTCCTTTTTTTATGTTTTTCTATATGAGTGCGGATGGATTTCTTTATCTAAGTGCAAACGATCATTTCTTTTTTTCTTCTTCCGATAAATGGTTAGAAATTGTTCTATACATAAAAACAAACATTAAAATGTAATTATTCTCAATTATATTGCCATCATCAAAACTTCACAATCAAAAGTTATTATTTTTCAACTCATTTTTAGTTCAATGTTTTATATCTTATTTAGTGATTTATTTAAAGACCATATAGAGGGAGAGAGAATTATAAAAAGTAGTATTATTTTATTATAATTTTAATTGTCACTGTGTTTTCTTAAATTGAAATTTTTTATTTTTTTAAATCTAATAACAATATATGCAGTCAATTATAAGAGACAATAATCTTATAAGAGACAATAATCTTAAAGTAACAAAGAGATATATCATAAAGAAGATGAAATTGACCAGTGTTTTAAAAACCGGACCGGTCATCGAACCGGTGAGGGTACTGGATCACTGGTTTATCGGTCGAACCACTGGGTCACTGGTCGAACCGCACGACTAAACCGGATTAAACCGGATAACTCGGTTGATTAGACCTGTCATTATATAGGTATAAAACCGGTCGAACCGGATGATTCAGTCTCTAAAAAAATATAACTAGTTTTTAAATTTTTTAAAAATATCATATCATAAATTCACAATTTCATAACTTAAATTCAAATTTTAAACAAAAGTATCACACATAACAAAATAGTAAAAAATTACAAAGTCTAATTGCAAACAAAGTCTAATTACAACATAATTTAAACAAAGTCTAATTACAACATAATCTAATTGAATAGTTTATAACAAAATAACTTCAATGTGTACCAAATTTAATTCAAAATAGGATCTCCTAAAAAGAAAATCAAATAAAATTCAATATATTTATGTTATTTAAGAAAATTTATTCGCAAAGATAATAAATAGACAATAAAGTTTTTAATTTGCACTAACGAAAAAACTATGTGAGAATGCTATTTAAGTAATACAATATTAAATATATTAAAAAAAAAAATTAAAAAAAATTTAAAAGAAATGTTAAAAAAAAAGTTTAAAAAAAATTATAAAAAAAAGTTTAAAAAAAAAACAAAAAAAAAGCAATTAAACCGCCGGTTTTCCCGATTTTCACCGGTTTTCACCGGTTCCCACCAGTTTGATGGCATATCCGATCCGACTATTGAACCAGACCGGTTCCCGGTTCGACCGGTTTGACCGTCCGGTCCAGTCCGGTTTTTAAAACACTGAAATTGACACATGAGAATTTGTTATAATTAGGGGTGGAAATAGGCTGTGCCGAGTTAAGCTTTGCCAAATTACTGAAGCCTAAGTCTGACCTATAGCCTGTCGTAGACTTATTTTTAGCCCTGAGCCTGACTTTTTGGAAAGTCTGGTTTGCTTGTTAGCCTACATAAAAGTCTATTTATTTTAGACATATATAAATAAGCAATTTCAATAATATTTAAATAGACTAACTAACTAAAAAAACAATAGACTAAAAATTTGTTTGCATTGACTTATTTTAACTTATCTATTAGCATAATTTATGTGAGACTATTTGTTTAAGAGAACTTATAAAAACAATATCAATTACGTGTTTTTATCTTATTTTTACAAGGTCTTCAAAATAATCAAATTTTATTTATGTATTTTAATTCAAAATATAAAATATAATATAATAATAAAAAAAAAATTGTTTCATATTTATTTAATTAGGTCGACGTGAAAGAGTTATGAGACCTAACTTTTTAAACTATATTAGGAGTTTTTCTATTTAATAAAAAGTCCGTGTCTTTTTAACTATATAGGCCAGTGTGCCACTACGTAAACAGAAAAGCAACAAACAACCAACACCTAATTTCAATTTGAATCCTTTTTCAATTCAACTATATATACATTTCACTTTCTTTGTCTTCCTTTCTCACCAACCTCTTTCTTTCCAATTTCTCTCCGATCTTCGTGAATGCTAGAAACCCTTTTCCCCTTTGATTTCATGCGCTCCCTTTCACCGTCAACAACGGCGAGCGCTCTCTTCCTCCCATCTCTCTTCCCCTTTGCTTCCTGCATGCAAGGTTGGCACTATCGCTGCCTCGGTCTCGATCCATCAAAACCCTAAATCATCAATTTTCCACATTCTTTCTAAATTCTCTACGAATTTCAACTCAATTAGGGTGTAGTTTGTTGTTTGTGTGTTTTTGGATTCGTGATTTGTAGTTTGGTAATTAATACGGACACAATGTTGTTGAGCAAGCATAAGAAGAATCACAACGCCAATGGCGGCAAGAAACTGTTGGTTAGTATCAATGTGCTGGGAAGTGCTGGCCCGATTCGGTTTGTTGTGGATGAGGAGGAACTTGTTGAGGCTGTTATTGATACAACTTTGAAGTCTTATGCGCGTGAAGAACGGTTACCGCGACTGGGGAGTGATCATAGAGATTTCTTTCTCTACTGTCCTCATCATGGATCTGACGGTATATTGATCTTTTTCTTCAATTGCATAATGTAGTATCGTTTTTCTATTAATTCACAATTTATTGTTATTTGTTTAAATGAACAAATCTATATAGATAGAGTGAGAGGAATAGGATGGAAATTATAAGTTCAGTTGTTGAGAAAGTATTGATGACAAATTATTTACCTTTGGACCTATGTTAGCTTTGCTATGCATTGTTGTCAAGCCCGGATTAAAGAAGAGGGTTGTGTTAGGCTGTCGATAGTCGACATCGTGTCGAATTTCTATGACATTGATCAACTACATAATTATGAACAGTGTGGTAAAATTTGATCCTTGCAACCCCATGTAGTGGGATAAGGTTTTGTTTGTTGTTGTTGAATGGTAGAAATTATGTTTTGTGCTTTCCAGAAATGTTGGTCTGACTGGTTGGGGACTTGGGTACCATAAACAAGGAGTCTAGGGTTTGATTCCTCACTTATCTTGTAGTTAGTTCCCCAACTATTTGATTCCTCACTTATCTTGTAGTTAGTTCCTAGCTTCTTTTGCATAGACAATGCATAGTTTTAAGTCTTTTAACTTGCTAGATTGATTGAGATTTGAAAGGATAAGTTTGCCATAACTTTGTTGTTGTAACTGTTTATTTTTCACATTTTGGTTTGCATATGGAATCCTTGAGGACCGTCCCTCTCTTTGATAAGGGAGGTTGTGTGTGTGTGTAGACCATAGAGAAAGAGAAACGTCAAGAGGAGATATAGTTAGTTCTTTGTAATTAAGCTGAATGCGGGGTATTTTCAAACTTTGATTTTGAATTATCTTTTTGACTTAGATTAAAAGGGAGTTGGAATGAAATTAAGTCATTTATATTTGTAACTTTTTAGCATAATTTTATGGTATAATCACCATTACTTCCATCATACTTGATTTTTAATGCTTAGAATTGATTCTCTAAACAAGCACCCATCTCTCTGTATTGTGGTTTGATGGTGCAGCGGCTTTGAGTCCATGGGATAAAATCGGATCACAAGGAGCTCGGAATTTCGTGTTATGCAAGAAGCCACATACTACAAATGAAGCAGCTGATAATGGAAGTGGGACTTCGTCACTTTCCCGCAGGGGAAGTGGTAGTTGGAGGTCTTGGTTCCACCTCAACCTTAAAATTTCTTCCCATTAATGAATCAACTTGAGATCTTGGGATCAAACATTTGCTACAATGTTTTATATGATTGTTGGGTAAATTTTCTTTTATAATTCATCTTGGCTGTATTTGTTTCTAGTTTGTCTCTGTTCGCACTAGCCAGAGACAACAGCTTTGAATTCTGGCAAGAATAAAGTATTTGTGATGTATTTGGTGATGAGCCTTTGAATTTTTGATGGAATAAAATTTTTGTTATGAATTTTGCTAATTGTTATCTCTGGCAATGTGGGAAAAGAATCTAAGTTTTAGTCTGACCATCTTATCTGATGTTATATTATTAATAAGATAATTTATGTAGTGGTGTATACTGAGTGGTTGGTGAACCAAATATGGGACAACAGCAGCTGTTTTTTGTTTTTACTCTGATAATAATAGTCGCTTATAATCGATTGGGATATTTCAACAGCAACAAAAAATGTATGCTCACTTTGGTGGTTTAGAAAGGAATTTTACTCCAATTTTACTTTGTAGGACAGATCTTATTTTGGATTTTGATAAATATAGTTTTTTTTTCAATAATCTAGTGGTTAAATTCATACACTAGTGGAGAATCTCATATTTGAATTCGGGCTCTTGCATGTGGCTAGGGTTGTTTTCGGTCCGGACCGGTCGGGTATCCAAGGTCCCGAGAGTTGGACTAAAAACTAAACCGGGACCGGACCAGATCAGTATTGGGTAAGTTTTTGCACCGAAACCGATATGGTACATTCAGGTAAACTGAGACCGGATCGGATACTAGATCATTTGTTACTGAAAAACCGAGATTTGATCGGATACTGGATGATTTGTTACTGAAAAACCAAAACTGGATCGATAATTTTCGAATCAGGTATCCAGACCATCTGAATTAGAGAGGAAAAATAAAATAATAGTTCACATCGTTTTCCCAATAAATTGCAATAACATTAAATTTCTAGAATCTCATTCCAATTTGACATTCACATTACATTTTAATCAAAATTCATATAATCAGTTCACATGTTCAAAATAGAAGTTAATGCAAATAATTAAACCTTGTTCAAAGATAAGTTCTGAAACTTATGTTTTCAAAAAAACACAAAAATGTCATTACATTTGTTAATGATGTCTCAGAACAATTTCGTCATTAGCATTGTAATTATATATCTTCAAGTTGCTGTTGTAAAAGAAGCGACAACCGAATCCTCACCAAAATCCCAACATTTTATGTCAAAATTGATACCAGGAAAAGAACTATTCAACATCTCAAACATGCAAACAATATTATAACAAAAAGAAACAATAAGAGTTTGAACTTTTCAACATCTCAAACATGCAAACAATATTATAACAAAAAGAAACAATAAGAGTTTGGAAACATTACGCGATTGTTGTAGGCTTGAACAAATCACATTAAGCCTCTAACAGAAATGATTTAAACACTCAAGCAAGAAACTATTGTGGCTTGATCGAAATTTGGGAGGAAGACGAAACCCTAGAAGAGAGAGGCGGAACGGAAGAGTGTGTGTGTGTGTGTGTGTGTGTGTGTGTGTGTGTGAGAGAGAGAGAGAGAGAGAGAGAGAGAGAGAGAGAGAGAGAGAGAGAGAGAGAGAGAGAGAGAGAGAGAGAGAGAGAGAGAGAGAGAGAGAGAGAGAGAGAGAGAGAGAGGAAATGAAAAATGCTTACCGGGTACCCGTTGTATAAATGGTTCGATTCTTTATTCTGGATACGGATTAAAATTATATCCATTATCAAATCAAAAGACGTTTCGGCCGATCCAATGATCTGATTCCAATTGACCGAGTTCTGGGTGGTTTCGGTTCTTCATCTCCAAAACAGCCCTACAAGCGTCCTTTAAACAGCCATTTATTTCATTTTTTTATGGGTTATTACCATTTTTGCCCCCTGCCATATAGGCGACTTTTGGTTTACCCCCCTGTAAAATTTTTTTTTGTAAAACTAACCTTGCCATTTCAAGATTCTGTTTTTTTAGACCTTGGAGGAAAATGGCACACGCCCAAAGCCTATGTGGCGTGCTTAGTGGCATTTTTTTTCTTTTTTATTTTTTTTAATTTCAGCTAAGCTGACGTGGAATTATATTTTTTTATTTTGATTTTTTTTTTATTTCCACGTGGATTTTCTTTTTTTTTTTAATTTTTTTTCAAAAAAATATATTTTTTTTAAAATATATTTTTTTAAAAATATATATATATATTTTTTTATTTTTTTTATTTTTTTATATATATATATTTTTTATTTTTTTTTATTTTTTTTTTAAAAAAATCTGTAGGTAAATCCGCAGGTATTTTAAAACCCGTAGATAAATCCATAGGTATTTTAAAATCCGCAGGTATTTTAAAATCCGTAGGTAAATCCGCATGGAAATTCGCAGGTATTTTAAAATCCGTAGGTAAATCCGCAGGTATTTTAAAATCCGTAGGTAAATCCGCAGGTAAATCTGCAGGTATTTTAAAATCCGTAGGTAAATCCGCAGGTAAATCTGCAGGTATTTTAAAATACGTAGGTAAATCCGCAGGTATTTTAAAATCCGTAGATAAATTCGCAGGTATTTTAAAATCCGTAGGTAAATCCGCAGGTATTTTTTTCAATATTTATGTGTTTTGAATTTGAATAATATTAAAATAAATAAATAATATATATATATATATATATATATATATATATATATATATATATATTACGTTAAAATAAATAAAAAATAAAATAAAATATTATGTTAAATAAAAATAAAAAAAAATTAAAATTTTTTTTTAAAAAAAATTTAAAAAATAAATATGACGTGGAATTAAAAATAATAAAAAATAAAAAATATAATTACATGTCAGCATATTTGAATTTTAAAAAATTAAAAAAATAAAAGAATTACACAATCAGCATGCCACATATGCAAATGGCATGTGCCATTTGCTGGCGAGGTCTAAAATGACAGAATCTTCATTTGACAAGGTTAGTTTTACAAAAAAAAAATTTACAGGGGGTAAACCAAAAGTCGCCTATATAGCAGGGGGCAAAAATGGTAATAACCTTTTTTTTATTGGATATTTCTTCTGCCTCAGTACTAGATATTAATCTAGAAGAATTAGAAATAGGATTATCTCAATTACTCTCTTGCTTTTTAGTCTTACGCTTTATTTGGAAATTTGTAGCGGAAGGTTGATGAGGAATTTGAAATAGGGATATAATTAAATGGAAAGAATTGAGAGATGTGGATTGAGAGGGTTTTAGAAAGATCATTTTTATTCACAATACAATAAAATTAAGTTTGAAGACTTAAAAAAATTTGTATTGAAATAAGGGTTTTTGAGGACTTAAAAAGAATTTCAAATACAATCCATCATATAATATTATAAATTATAGGCTTAATAATATTTTTGGTCCTCGTGTTTAGACCAACTCACGAATCTGGTTCTTCCATTTTAAAACAGAATAAAGTAGTCTCTGAACTTGTCTAAAGGATGCAATACTGGTCCTAACCCTCATCTCCACTCCAAAAAAGCTTATGTGTCCAAATTTTAAGTGATGTGGCAAATGAACCCCTCCACAAGTACCTGACATGTCATTAAAATTAAAATATGATATTAAATAATTACAAAGATTAAAATTCATAAATTAAAACAAATAAAGTTAAAAAAACAAATGATATTTAATTGAAAATAATAATTTTACCATTAATATTTAACACTTAATTAAGTTGTTTATCCTGATAAGGTCTATACAGTAATGCAATTTCTCAGGAACCAAATTGAGGGGAAAAACAAAGTGGTTTATTTTATTCCTCTCACCATAAATTGTTGAGCATCAGGCCAAGACTTGTTAAAACGATGGAAATTTATGGAGTATTTTATCTAAGTTAAATTTAATCATTTTGAAATGACACCAAAAACCAAATAATTTGAAATTCCTCTCATGTTCCATAGAATGTATTTGTTATTATTATTTCTTCAAATTTTACATATTGGTCCTCATATTTTCCAAAATTATAAAATTGACCCCAAAATTTACATATTGGTCCTCAAATTTTACATATTGGTCCTGATATTTTCAATTGAATCATTTGAATTGCTTTGAATTTTAAATTCCCTTAAAATTTCTAATTACCTCATCCAAACACACTCTTAAGGAATTCTTAAAATCTCCCTCAGAATTCAGAAGTACATTTTCGGACGCATTATTTTCACATCAAAAAATGTCCTAAAGTGATCTCAATCTTTTTTTTCCAAAATTTAGTCTGGAGATGCATCTCCGGATCCCCCCTATACGCACTCCATGTATTCTTAAGTGAGCCATATTTATTTTAAGATAAATTGATCAGAAGATGCAACTTTAGATCCACCCTAGACAAAATACGGAGATGCATTTCTATATTCACACCAGACAATAAATTTTGACTTTGTTTTATAGATACATTTATGTAATTGACGATGCATAATATGTATAACATCATATTCAATTTCTTATAAATTAAGTCATACACTAACCAACTAATATGAAAATGACATATATAACTGAATAAATTCGGAATACATAATGAAGTCAATAAATTACAAATGATAATAGTGCTCACAGGGGTGGCAAACGAGCATGTCCTTCCCGTTTAGGCCCGCCCCACAAAAGTCTGCAAAAAAACATGGTGGGGGCGGACATAGTTGAAGATGTGGGTTTAAAACCTAATCCCTTCTCGCGTTAAAAGTGAGGGCAAGGTGGGCCCGCAGGCACTGCATCTTTTAAGCTTGAAAATACAAAAATTACGTAAATGTTCATGCCCGCAAAAAAATGAGACGGGCGGGCACATTAGAGGGTGTGAGCCTAAATCCTTAGTAGTGTGGGAAAAAAGCACATCTCCAACGGGTCAGGCCCGTTTTGCAATCCCTAAGTGCTCCTAATACAAATACTATATACTATTGTGTATGCCGTACTCGGGCCCCCGTGTTCTTATGTTGCCTCTTATATTGTAGTGTCGTCTGTGCCTTCTCCATAATCGCATATAGAATGTCCACACCTCGGAGCCATCTGGAAAGACACCTTTGTCTATAACTGCATGCCCAAGCTCCACGATACCTCAACATCTATGCAACACATCAACAACATGATATATCCTAGTCTCCTCCTCCTTTGGTATCTCTTGATGAGTTGACCTAGGTGGATCTCCCTGAGCATCTGATGTCATATAAGAATGTAACACCCTGAAATACCACTGGATGTATCTGTATGTAGTACTCCAGTTGTTAGGAGCTAAGGTACCACGTGTCTCATCCGATACCAAATGATTAATAAAATCATCATACATGGCATCCACATCTATGTGTGCTACGGAAGAAGGAGCAGAATCGGATGAGTCTCTGGGACAAACTTCATGTAGTTGAATTATCGAATGACGCGCTCAGGCATATATTGATACATCATACGTGAATTACAAGCCAGTCATCTAGAGTATAAGGTTATGTCGTCCAAGGGACACAACTGACAGTGATCAGCGTACGCTTGAAAGTGTATATCTTTTGTTACCAAGTGTAACACAATAATTTCCCCGCGCGTAAGATAACGAAATAAAGCAAGAATACATGATATTTTCACATTAGGATGTCACACATCTTAAATCACAACCAAATTCGAAACACTTATAATCGTTCAACACAACATATTCTCAGTGCAACTCAAGCATACAACAATTTCCCTCAATTAAATTATTATCTCATACATGCAGCATCACAACAATGACAATCAATATACTCAAACATCACAGCATCATCACAACTTGCAAATTATACTCGACAAAACTCCAAAACTCTCATCAATCACCAATTTTTAAATTAAAAAGTTTATAACAAGTAATTCACATTACCTCAACACTAGTGGGGTCTAACAATGCTCAAACAATCCATAAAAATCAAAAAATTGAATTTGGCACATCAATACAAGAAAAAAGACCCGTTTACGCATGTTTCAGGTGCATGACGGGTTATCCGTCACGAGCAAAATGCCCGCCACTAGCATCAAAATTCTAAAACTTCACACATGTCACCACCATGACGACCAACTCTACATTTGAGTGTGGGTGGCGGGTTACCTTCCATTGTTATGGCACCCGCTATAGACCTGTAGAAGGCAAAATTTCGTTTCTGCGTGGAGTTCAATTTTGAACTCTGATTTTTCGTTTCTAGGTCCTCAAATTAATCAAAAATCATCGTAAAACTAACATGTTATCATCAAACAACCTATTCTTATCAATTATCAAGTAAAATAAACATTTAATCATCACTTTTATCATGATTCCAAAACCTTCAAAGTCAACAATGGAGGATTTCTACAACATGAAACCTCATAACATCATATCCTAACAATTCTCACGAATTTCAACATGCAAAACAGATCATAACACCAATTGATTATCAAATTTCAGATTCACATACAATTATCATAAAACATACATAATCATACAAACCCTATTGGAGGTTAAGGACTCCTCAAATCTATCCCTCATCCATATACCTGTTAATTGAATAATTCTCCCCTTATCTGATTATCCTAGCAGTAGTGTAAATTCTAGTTTTTGATTCTCTTCTTCCTTCTAAGTCCTGAGCCTCTTTCTCTCTTCTTAGCCTCTTGCCCCTAATTCTCCAAATTTACTTTCACGTACTGATAACAAAAAAAAATCCCCAAACCTAAATTACCATATATATATATATATATATATATATATATATATATATATATATATATTGGGATAGGATCAAATGACACCAAGGTGCTAAAGTTTAATTTAACACCAAATCTCAACCGTTAAAATAATTGATTAAACGGTGATGCTAAATAGCCTATTTTTTAGGTGAAAAATATGCTATGTATTTTTTATTATTATTTTATTTTATTTAGCATCACCGTTTGATCAATTATTTTAACGGTTGAGATTTGGTGTCAAATTAAACTTTGACACTTTGGTGCCATTTGATCTTATCTCATATATATATATATATATATATATATATATATATATATATATATATATATATATATATATATATATATATATATATATATATATATATATATATAGGGTAATTTTAATTATAATTACGGTTCAACCTCTATCTCCATTACTTCTTCCTCCCTCTGATTTTCTTTATTTCCACTCTGGTCCCAAACCTTATATTTTCTCATTATAATTAAATAAATCTAATAAAATGCCATTAATTATTAAAACAATCTCTAATAATTCTACTAATCTTTATTTACTCTACACACTCTCACCATAAGGTCACACACCCCAATCATCCAAATTTTATTTAATTATCCCCACATAGTAATTAAATAAAACGCAAATAATTATAAATAATTCAAATAAAAGAGAATAGTTTAAATTTGGGTGTTACAACTCTCCCTCGTTTAAAGATTTTTTGCCTTCTAAAATTACGTTAAGTAAACAGATTCAGATATGACTCCCTCATCCAGCTCTAAAACTCCCAAGTCCTGTTTCCACCAGCTGGTCCTCCCCAAGTTACCTTCACCAAGGTAATCTCTTTACCATGCAACTGCTTCACTTCCGGATCCTCTATCTGCATGGGTGATGCCACAACAATCATGTTATCTCTCACCTGCACATCATCCACTTGGATCACATGAGACGGATTTAGAATGCATCTCCTCAAGCGAGACACTTGAAACACATTCTGAAGATTAATAAGCGGCGGTGGCAAAGCAATCCAATAAGCCACTTCTCATATCCCTTGCAAAATCGGGTATGGGCCAATGAAACGCGGCGTGAGCTTTCGAGACTTCAAAGCTCGACCAACACCAATTACCAGAATAACTCTTAGAAACACATGATCTTCCTTTTGGAACTTCAAGTGCTTTCCTTCGCTCATCATGGTAGCTCTTCTAGAAACTTTAAAATTATTGTTGAGATACCTCTTTACTTTTCAGTTTCATTTATCCTCTTTCCTATGATTAACTCTTGTAATCTATAACCATATCTAAAATAGTGAAACATGGGGCTCTAGGGTTTTAATGGGAATAAGGGTTTTGACTATGTTTTTTTATTTTTGAATATTTGTGGTGATGATTGTTCGTTGCTAGGCTTGGAATTTTGGAAAAAATTTGTTGGAGTGTTGATGAGAGATTGATTTGCAGAGGTAAGAGAATTGGAAATCAATGAGAAAGAGTGTGACGTGAGGAAGTACTAGTGGTTAGCAGTGTAAGAGAGGGAGATTGATTTTGTTTTATTTTTCTTTTTCGTAACATGTTTTAATTCTCTTTGATGACATTTAATTTGCAAATAGAAAAGTAATAAAGGCTAATAAGTTGAATTAATGGTGAGAGACTATAGGGGGCGGCTGATGTTTCTATTGCATTAGGATTTAACTGCATTTTTTTTCTTTCTCAAGTTTTGGTCCAAGTGAGCCTAAGGGGATGGCCCGTTGGATTTTGTTTTGGGAATTTCTTATTGCAGTCATATAGGGTGAAAAACACCCTTAAAAATCCCAAAATATCATTCGAATATGCATATTCGAAGGTACCTTTTTCACATTTTAAGATGTTTCGATGACCATCAAAACTAATTTGGTTGCGATGACTATCTTATTCTTCGTTCTTTGTGAGTTTTATCGATATTTTCTCTTTCCTTTTGGAATAAATAAAGTTTGGTGGCGAATTTGTTGTATTTCAAGCGTGCGATGCCCTTGAATATTTTTCGTGCAACGACACTTGTGCACTTGAGCAACTTGTAATTAGATTTGGTTATAGTGAAAATCTCTCGAAAGTGTAAGGGGAGTGGACAACTCTTGATTTGTGTTGGTGATTTTAGTATCATCAATGCATTTTGGTAGTAATGTGATTTACTATAGGCCAATGCAATTATGCGTTAAGTTTGAAACGAGTTAGGGTAGTGTGGAGTGCACGCTCGTCGAACCAAACGCGTAATTGAATATGAATAATAGAAACGGGCATAACGTTTCGTTTGAATAGTTGCACCCGTTCCCAACGGACATAACGATTCGTTTGAATAGTTGCACTCGTTCCCAACGGACATAACGATTCGTTTGAATAGTTGCACCCGTTCCAACAGACATAACTGTTTTCCGAAAAGGTGTGTCTGTTCATTTCTATTATTGGTCTCCTATATAAGGAGTCTTTTGGTCTTGATTTGGTATACGAAATTACAGACTTCCTCTCTACATTCTGATCTGTTCTCTATTGTCAGAAACAGATTGTTCTTCGAGAATTATCCCCGCAAAGATTTCGTGAACCCAGACAAGAATAGGGTCGAAATACTTTGTTCGGAAAGTGAACGAACACGATTCTTGAAGATATCCAGGATTATCATACCAATATATCCAACAAACGAACAAAGTATTTTTTCTGATAATCATGGCTGGAGGAGGAAGCACCGTCAAGGAGATGACTAAAAGTTTCGGAAAATTGGACAAGTTTCAAGAACAATAATCGACAACATAAATTCGGATGATTATGATAACTTGATAAGGATCTATTATGATATAACTTCCATGTATTCATGATACGAAAATAAGTATTCTGTATAGTACCAACTATAAATTTACTTATATTAGGTACTTGATCCTCTTAACTCCATTTAGATTAATTGCTTACTGGATACAGTGATACAATATCCGTTTTACTTTCTAGTTTATTTTGCATTCCGTGTATATTATTTACATACTGCATTATTAATTTATATCGATTGTATACGGTATGTATTTAAACGTTGATCCTGTAATGTAAATATATAAGATAATTACGCAACGTTTCAAAAGTTTTCATTATAAATTGCTGCCGTGTTTTGAAGTTTGTTTTTAAATTTACCATGAACCATTGCCTTGTTTATCATGAACATGTTGTGTTTTGTGGTTTGAACAAAATGAAATTATATCAATTTTATTTTGGAAAATGATTGTTACTTAATCAGTGTCGTAACAGTGGCATGAAATTTGTTCAAGTGTCATTCTAATGATTACTTAAGTTATTATTGACAAAAGAAAAACTTTGAGAAGAATCTTGGTATAACTGATTGAGGAGGAGATTAACGTAGCATGAATGGTCAATAAGGAAAGCGAAACGATTGCGGCTTGGCCATGAATCTACAACATCACAAATCACTCTTCATAATAGATCATGTGCAACATTATTCTCGTTATCATGGCCTTCATCATTATAAGTTTTAACTAAATGAAAATGTGAACGAGAATTTGAACTTTTATGTGATTGTTAACTGGGAATTGGATTAATTTGTCATTCCTTTTAACTAGGTCACATATTTGAATTAAATTTTGAAATGATTCTCTTTCATTTGTATCATCAATTTGATTTTTGTTAAGGTTGTATTGTATCGGTTGGATACTACTGGTGGTAGAAAAGTACAATTGTGAATCGAAATGGAAAAAAACACAACGATTGATACTAGTGGTAAGTTATTATAAATAAAAAATTATTAAATGGATTAAGTTGAATCCTCGAGGTACTTAATGTGTTTTATAAGCTTTCCACCTAACAGTAAAATATATATAGACTTTTAAATTTAGAGTCTAATATAACTTTTGAATTCCGAGATGTGGAATTTTAGAACCTTATCACAAAGGATGAAGAATTCGATATTCCCGCAAAAGAAGAACCTCGTGAGGAAGGTTCTTAACATATTGTTGGAACACAAATCGAAAGTTCGTCACAGATTGTTGAGAAACAACTCGAACTTAAATTAAGCAGATGAGTCCAAAAGACTAAGGATCAAGGACTAAACAAAATCGATAATCAATTTATTTCTTTTATCTGGTAGAAGAAAATATTGAGAATTTTGTTCGTAAGGTGCTGATTATTCTTCAGGTGGAAGATGATCCTTAGACTTTCAATGAAGAAGTAACTTCAAGAGACTTCTCTTGGAATAATGTTATTATCCAAGATGAAATGGATTCAACAATGTCAAACCATACTTGGTTGGAAACAAGTGAGTGTTTAGAAGGAAGTATCATAAAGATGGTATACTAAACACCTACAAGTCTAGATTAATAGCCAAGTGTTTAGACAAGGAATGTGTTAATTATTTAAACGCATATGCACTAGTAGCATAGACGGCAACAATTAGAGTATTGTTTGCATTAGTTTTTGCATGAACTTATACTTCATCAAAAGGATGTCAACATGACATTCCTAAAATGGAGATCTCGATGAGGAGATTTACATGGAGATATTAGAAGATTATATACTTCTTGTTAATGAACAAATAGTGTACAAGCTTGTTAAATCCTTGCATGAATTAAAACAAGCACCGAAACAATGACATTAAAAGTTTGACTTTGTCATTGTAAGATTCTCCGATTAAGGAGGAGACACACAAACTAAAGGGCTAAGGAACTTGGTATATGAGATTCCGATATGGCCTAAACCGATATCACCAATTTCAATCTGTTGTGATAGTAGTGCCACACTAGCTAAAGCATACAGTCAAATATACAATGGAAAGTCTAGACATTTGGGTATTAGACATAATATGATTAGGGAATTAATCATGAATGGGGTGATATCTATTGAGTTTGTTCGGTCGCAACAAAACTTATCTGACCACTTGACGAAGGGGTTAGCAAGAGACTTAGTGAAGAAGTCGGAAATTGGGATGGGATTAAAGTCCATTTAAATCTATTAGTTATGGTATACCCAATTCCCTTCTAATACAACGTTAGAAGCAGAATTCAATGTGGAAAGATCATAGTTAAAGATTGGAGCAATTGTGTTTATCTTCCCAAGGTATGTGCTCAGACCTGCAAGTGATGGCTAGGTTGAAGTATATCTTCTTAATGGTTCTTTTGAAAAATTGCAAATGCAGGTGCAAGATTAAAAGGATCACCTATGTGAGCATGAAGTTTTGCCGCTTCAAGAAGCTTGGACTTGGCTTCCTATATGCTTATTAATGGATAAGGACACATGGCTTGTAAAGTGTCAAGTATGAATAGTAGAGTATTGTAAGAAACATATGTGTACTATATCTTTAGATATTCAAATGGATTGACGGGTTCAATCATTATGACACCCCGATTTTCGAATATTTGGAATGTGTATTTGTACTAAGATGAAAATTCAATCGTAAGACATTTTCTTCTATGCATTTGTTTGATCGTTATACCTGTAAAGTAAATCAAGGATTATACTAAAATGGGGGGAGTTTGTTGGTGATTTTAGTATCATCAATGCATTTTGGTAGTAATGTGATTTACTATAGGCCAATGCAATTATGCGTTAAGTTTGAAACGAGTTAGGGTAGTGCGGAGTGCACGCTCGTCGAACCAAACGCGTAATTGAATATGAATAATAGAAACGGGCATAACGTTTCGTTTGAATAGTTGCACCCGTTCCCAACGGACATAACGATTCGTTTGAATAGTTGCACCCGTTCCCAATGGACATAACGATTCGTTTGAATAGTTGCACCCGTTCCAACAGACATAACTGTTTTCCGAAAAGGTGTGTCTGTTCATTTCTATTATTGGTCTCCTATATAAGGAGTCTTTTGGTCTTGATTTGGTATACGAAATTACAGACTTCCTCTCTACATTCTGATCTGTTCTCTATTGTCAGAAACAGATTGTTCTTCGAGAATTATCCCCGCAAAGATTTCGTGAACCCAGACAAGAATAGGGTCGAAATACTTTGTTCGGAAAGTGAACGAACACGATTCTTGAAGATATCCAGGATTATCATACCAATATATCCAACAATTTGTAGGGCTAACCAGGATAAATTGTTGATGTGTTGTCTTGCTTTATTCTTTACTTATGTTCAATATATTCCGCTGCTAGCAATTAGACTCTGATTAAGATTCTGAACCAAAATCTGATTACAGGTCTTAAGAAGGAAAAGAAGGAAAAGTCAACACAATTCAACCTTCCTTCTTGTATTTTTTTCTATATGAGTACATGTGATCATTTATTTATCTAAGTGCGAATGGTCATTTCTTTTTTAAGATTATTCTCAATTATATTGCTTCCATCAAAATTTCATAATTAATTTATGAATTGTATCTTTTAGTCTCATATATGAGTTTATCTTTTTCCGATATTTAGTTATTTATTTAAAAGACTATAATGTTAAAAGTAATTGAGAAATATCATTAAGATATATAAGAATTTGTTAGAATGAATGAAAATGTATAAAATTTTAGAATATATTTTAAAATTAAAAAAAATAATGCTAATGAGTGTCTCTGAGGCCAGTTAAGAGATTAAAAAAGAAAGTTGAGTTTTTTTTAATAAAGTAAGAAGATATGTTTTTACCTAAAATATGTATATTCAATACTTTAAAAACATAAATAATTAAATTTTCTAAAGAATATTGTATATTTAATACAATAAATTTATAATATTTTCTTTATTTGAAATGCTTAGCCAGTGCTCCAGAAACACTTGTTAGTAGAGCTGTCAAAAAGGGCTATTCGGCGCTAAACGGGCCAGTCCTGGCGGGCTCTGGACTTTTAAGGGCTGGGCCAAAAAGGTCCAGTTTAATATGGGCTCGACAATTACTACCCCAGCCTGACCCTAGATGGGCTTCGGGCTACCCGGTCCTAAACAGACTTTTATAATTAAAAAAATAAAATAAAAATTCCATTATATTTATTATAACTAAAATAAAATATTATAGTATTTTAAACATAATACATTTTTAAGTAAAATATTATCTCTTATAAATAGTATAATGTGTTTTTAAATACAATATATGTCCAAATTGTATAAAATAATACTTGAATATTTAAAATAACGGAAAAACTAATATGATACAATCTAAGAATGTTGATTATATTAATGTATTATATTTAAAAGTGAAAGATCGAATAGAATAGAGATACAATTTACTGAGGAGAGAAAAATCAATATGATATTTTGGAGTAAACAATAAAAATATTATTATATTTTTTAAATTTTATAATTATGCATGCTTGATGGGCTATCCACATCCCATATGGGCTAGCCCTAATGGATAACAGCTTTTTAGGGTTGGGTTAGAAAGGTCCTAAAAAATATGAGCTCTAAATTTAAGGTCCAAGCCCTATAATTTTTCGGACCTGATGGACTGGCCCATATAGACTAGTCCATTTTGACAGCTATGTTAGCATGACCCTTAAAAAATATTATTATTTTATTATAATTTTAATTGTTTTTATGTTTTCTTAAATTTGAATTTTTTGAATTTTTTAAACCTAATAATTAAAGTAATCTAACCTGTAAAATATCCAGGTGAAACCACTCCTTTTTTCCGGGTCAACAGGGGCCCACTATGAAAACAGAAAATAAAGAAACAAAACAACCAACAGCTCATTTGAATCCTTCTCCAATTCAACTATATATACTCCATTTTCTTCTTCTTCTTTTCTCACCAACCACTTTCTTTCCAACATTTCTCTCAGATCTTCGTGAATGCTAGAAACCCTTTCACCCTTCGATTTCATGCGCTCCCTTTCACCGTCAACAACGGCGAGCGCTCTCTTCCTTCCATCTCTCTTCCCCTTCGCTTCCTGCATGCAAGGTTGGCATTATCGCTGCCTCGGTCTCGATCCATCAAAACCCTAAATCAACCATTTTCCACATTCTTTTGAAATTCTTTACGAATTTCAACTCAATTTCGTAGAGCCTAGTTTGTTGTTTGTGTTTTTTTGGTTTTGCGATTTGTAGTGTGTGGTAATTAATACGGACACAATGTTGTTGAGCAAGCATAAGAAGAATCACAACGCCAATGGCGGCAAGAGGCTGTTGGTTAGCATCAATGTGCTGGGAAGTGCTGGCCCGATTCGGTTTGTTGTGGATGAGGAGGAGCTTGTTGAGGCCGTTATTGATACTACTTTGAAGTGTTATGCACGTGAAGAACGGTTACCGCGACTGGGGAGTGATCATAGAGATTTCTTTCTATACTGTCCTCATCATGGATCTGATGGTATGTTGATCTTTTTCTTTAATTGCATAAGATAGTATCGTTCTGTTAGTTCACAATTTATTGCTATTTGTTTAAATGGACAATAGAACCAATAGTTTTATCTATATAGATAGAGAGATGATGAAAATTATAGGTTGAGTTGTTAAGAAAGTTTATGTGGATAAAAGGAGAGGGTTGTGTTAGGCCGACGAAAGCCAACGTAAAATTGTGTTGAATGTTTATGACTTTGATCAACTACAAAGTAATGAACATTACAATGAAAGTTGATGATCCATGTAGATGACTCCACTTAATGGGATAAGGCTTGGTTGTTGTTGTTGAGTGGTTTCGGACTCGGGTACTATAAACAAGGAGTCTAGGGTTTGAACCCTGGCTCTTGTGTGTGGAGAAAGCATGGCGCACTTCTTGTGTGCTTAAGAAGTTTCCAAACCCATGAAATAGGTGTTTTTGAACTTGTTTACTACTGATAAAGAATTTGTTAAGTAATTTTAATTATTCTGATATTTGTTGTTATCTTTTTCGAAACTATTTGATTCCTCACTTATCTTGTAGTTAGTTCCTAGCTTCTCTTGCATAGACATTGCATTGTTTTAAATCTTTTAACTTGCTAGATTGGTTGAGATTTGAAAGGATGAATTTGCTTAACTATGTAGTTGTAACGGCATACTTTTCACATTTTGGTATGCATATGGAATTCTTGGGGACCATCCCTCTCTTTGAAACGGGAGGTTGTGTTGTGTGTGTGTGTGTAGACTGTAGAGAGAGTGAAAAACCAAGATGAAATATGGTTCTTTGTAACTAAGATGAATGCAGAGTATTTGTAAACTTTGATTTTGAATTATCTTGGTTTAGATTAAAAGTGAGTTGGAATGAGATTAAAAGCGAGTTGGAATGAAATCAAGTAATTTATATTTGTATTTTTTTAGCATAATTTTATGGTATTATCACCATTACTTCCATCAAACTTGATTTTTAATACTTAGTATTGATTCTCTAAACAAGCTACCCCTCTCTCTGTATTGTGGTTTGATGGTGCAGCTGCTTTGAGTCCATGGGACAAAATTGGATCACATGGAGCTCGGAATTTTGTGCTATGCAAGAAGCCACACACTACAAATGAAGCAGCTAATAATGGAAGTGGGACTTCGTCACTTTCACGCAGGGGAAGTGGTAGTTGGAGGTCTTGGTTCCACCTCAACCTTAAAATATCTTCCCATTAATGAATCAACTTGAGATTGGGGGATCAAACATTTGCTACAATGTTTTATATGATTGTTGGGAAATTTACTTTTTCTGATTCATCCTGGCTGTGTTTGTTTCTAGGTTGTCTCTGTTGGCACTAGCCAGAGACAACAGCTTTGAATTCTGGCAAGAATAAAGTATTTCTGATGCATTTGGCGACGGGCCTTTGAATTTTGGATGGAATAAAATTTTTGTTTTGAATATTTCTAATTGTTATCTCTGGCAATGTGGGGGGAAAATCCAAGTACCATCTTATGTGATGTTACTCCCTCCGTCTCATAATAAGTGTCCCATTTGAGTAATGCGCGGTTTTTAAGAAAATGATTGAATGTGTTGGTTTTAGTATAAAAGTTAATATCATTTACTAGAATACCCCTATTAATAGTAGTTGAATAACGTGAAAGTTAATAAATAGGGGTATAATAGTGGAAAAATAATAATGATTGATGCATTGGAATTGTAAATGGACAATTAATTTGAGACAAGGAAAAACTGCAAATGGGACACTTATTATGAGACGGAGGGAGTATATTATTAATAAGAAAATTTATGTAGTGGTGTACAAGTTATTTGCTAGGACCAGCAAATTAATAAATTAAGTATTATATGAGCTGTATACTGAGTGGTTGGTGAACCAAATATGGGACAACAGCAACAGCGGCTATTATTTGTTTTTACTCAGATAATAGTCGTCTATAATCGATTGGGATAGTTCAACAGCAACAAAAAATGTGTGCTCACTTTGGTGGTTGAGAAAGGAATTCAGCTCCAATGTTAACCAAAGTAGGACTGTTCTTATTTTGGGTTGGTAAATATAGTTTTTTTTTTTTTTTTGTAAAATAGTCTAGTAGTTAAATTCGTACACTTTAACGTTCTTCTAAAAGCTACATGATGAAATTATGGTTAAACTTTATATGAGCCATTATAATCACCTAAAGGAATAAACCTCTCAAAATAATGCTTACCATTAAAGTGAAATACTTCATATTATGGCACTTCCTTCAAACAAGTTACTTCATTATTACTTTTGACCACAGCTGCAATCTCTAATGTTGATAACAGATCATGCTAATTTGACCAAATTTACAAAGCCGATTTTGAAATTCAAAAGTCAAAGACATGTTTGCACGAGGCATAATTAGAAAATCCTTCGGGCTCATGTTGATATGTAACAACTTGTCTATTTCTATAAAAATTAAACATTTTAATAGTAATCTTAGTCCACTATCAAATGTTATAAATAATGAAAACACTTGAGAAAAATGATACTCGTTGAGATGAGAGAGATTGAGAGGTATTTGAATTAAACTGTGTTTTAAAATGTAATATATATATATATATATATATATATATATATATATATATATATATATATATATATGATCGTACCTGATCAGAAGAATCGTCAAGGCAGCGGAATCTGGCTTGGAGAGCAAGATGGGGGGGGGGTACCTGCAAGGTTCTCCGATGCTTAAGTTAGTAGCTATCAGAGAATGAGGGTTGAGAGTGAAGAATAGAATACCTGACCCTCTAGTGAAAGAGGGTATTTATAGCCCCCAGCGCTGGGCCAAGGTTCCCTAATTGGGCCAAATCCAACTGGAGACCCACGTGCTAGGGAACTGCCAGAACGTCCCATGCTAGGGCTGAGTCAGCAGGAGACTCACGTTCCGGATGAGCATAGCGTAGGGTTCGGAGATGGTTGACCGAATCCTCCGCTGCGTGACGTGTGGTCTTCGTGCGTGGATAACTCTTGATGGTTATCTAGTAAATGGGCCCAAATGACTTGGGCCTGCTCGGCTAGTGAGAAGAGCTGGGCCTGCTCGGCCCAGGCCAGAACAGGAGCCCCCCAAGTCATTAGTCTTGTGAGAGTGATGACTTTAACTAAGAGGCTGGCCGAGCAAGAGTACGAATGTTGGTCGTCAATTGGGCTCTCATCGCGCGCTTAGGTCGGCGGGGAGAGAAGTTGTTGTTGGGTATAAGAGCAGAAGGTGATCGCGTGGTGTCCTCGAAGACCAGTCGAGGAGACGGCTGTCCCTTGGTTTCCACTCGATACGTTTTGGTTGCTTCGTGTCAGCGTAGCTGATAGGTGGCAGTTTGTGGAGACTGTCATCATTGCAGCGCCGTTTTTAGGCATAAATGCAGACTGCGCCGCTTGGGTTTTCAAAGTTCCTTCATGACGTGGCGCCTTTTCGTGGATGGAGGCGCCTTGGGGATGTAGGCAATGATGGCGTCTCCTAGGCTGCCTAGGCTATCATGACACCCTTTGGCCTCCTTTCCCTATATAAGGAGCGGGAAGACCATTCATTTGTAACTTAACATTTTGCAAACTTCCAAGACTCGCTTACAGCTCTCTTCCTCGTCTCGCATATCTCTCCTCCGCTTCTTCAAGTAAGTTCCTCGTCTTCTCTTTGCTTCTATTTAAGTTTTATGTTTTAGCTTTGAGTATGGCGGACAGGATTGATGAGTGTGTCGAGCAAGGTTCACGAGTTTGCCGAGTAGTCCTAGGAGATCGTTATTTTTCCCATGCGTTTTCCGAGTGAGATTTGAGTGAGCGGGGCCAGAATAGTTGAATTAGACGTCCAGGCTTTAGATTTAATAAAGAATAGTTTGAATAAGCCGAGCGAAGGAGATTGCGTGCCTCAGTTAGGGTGTGAGTTTGCCGGAGAGCTAGATGCACCTTCCGTCCATCGCTGTACGTGGCGATTTTACTTTGCGGGTGCTTCTGATTTGGTTCGTCGGTATCCGATGGGAGGTGGAATTCTTTCCTCGTCTCTTTTCCTCGCCCTTTCACTTGACTTGCGGTGGAAGGGTGGATTTGACCAGTCGAATTCACTGTTTCCTCTGCTTTTCAGGTAAATGGCCGACGATAACAAGGACAATGTCGTCTTCGACATATCAGACGAGGATGAAGTTGTTGGTTGCTCACAGGGCGAGGGTGTTCCCGTCGTCGAGACTTCCCCGAGGAAACTCGAGGAATGGGTGGTCGTCGCTCCGAGGACGATTGTGTCGCGCTTCTCGACGCGTCCTAAGGAAGCCTTTAACGTCATCGAGGACCTTGACCAGGACGAGGAGCCTTCTTGGGGCGCCTTTGTGCCTAAACCTCATCAGAGGATCTGCTCGCAATTCCCTGGTCCCCGTTTCGCAATGTATGAGTTCGTCTTTAAGGAGGCTGGTCTCCGTCTTCCCTTCACTCATTTGCAACGGAGTATCTTCAGTTGGTTGCACTTGTGCCCGTCTCAGCTTCATCCCAACGCTTTAGCATTCTTAAGAGCCTTCGAAGTCGTATGTGGGTACTTGGAGGTCGAAGCGACCCTGCCTCTTTTCTTCAGAGTGTTTCATTTGCAGAGGTTGCGTGATCCGGACGGCAAGTGGAGTTGGGTGTCCTTTAAGCAGCCGAAGAAGTTGTTCGCCATTTATCAGGACTCTATCAAGCATTTCAAGAGTCGGTATTTTATAATTAAGCCGCTCATTCCTGAGGCCGAGAATCATTTGTTCGAGGAACGCGAGTATATTGAGGATGGGGTGAGGAGAGTGGGCCCAGCTGCTCGGTTCCCGTTGGAGTGGCAGCCTGACCACTTCGAGCATGGGACCGACTATTACATCTTCCGGGACGAGGATCTCAATGAGCGCGATACGGGGGGGTATCAGCGGCTCGCTTCTTTCGTGGATGGGTTTAGACCGGCAGTATGTACATATCCCAACGGGGATCCCTTATTCGAGGAAGATGGAGGTCCTATGCTGGAGCCTCGGCATATCAACACAAAAGCCATCCTCGAGTGCGGGAGTTACGGGGATGCGATAATTTTGTTAGGTGAGATAACTATTTCTTGTTCGAATAATATCCTTTCGGTTCTAACTCTTTATTTTGCAGGAAAAATGGCCGACCTTCATGACAAGATTGTGAAGATGAGGGCAAAGAGCAAGGGGCCCGTCAAGCTAACCGTGAAGCGATCGCGGGTCGAGGAGGTCAAGGCGGCTGCTGCGGGTGCGCCTGATGGTGGCTCCCCTTCGTCGGTTGGGACGACTTCGGGAGGTTCTCCGGCCGGGAAAAAACAAAAGAACGAGGGGACCCCCGAACTTCGCCCCTTATCAATGACAACCCGTCCGAGGATGACATAGTGCTGCCCTCCTGTACTCTGCACAGGGGGATCTTCTCGAAGAGAAATGTGCTGCTGGAGCGCGAGGAGGTGAGGCATATAGTCAGGCGTGATCGGGCGGCCCGGGATAAGGACTTGTCCGAGGATCTTGAAGGGATGATGAGGGTGGCTGCCCTGGCCTTGGCCCTCAATGCCCAAAGGGTCTGCCCTCAGAAGGACTATGATGCTCTGCAGACCAAATATGATGAGCTAGAGCACGAGTTTGAACAGTACAAGGATAAGTATGAGATTCAGAGCAGCATTGTTGAAGACCTCTGCAAAGAGCGGAACAAAGTCAGGGCTTTGGAGGCCGAGGGAGAAAGGCTCCGTGAGCGAATTGCTGAGTTAGAGAGGTCTCATCTCCCTGCTGCCGAGGAAGATGAAGACGAGAAAGCCTTGGTGACCCGCTCCCAGCTTCTAGGCAAGGTGAGGGAGCTGGAGGTCGACTGTGTCGCTACCCTGGGGGTAGGATTTAAAGCCGCGGTGGATCAGCTGAAAGTCCTCAATCCGCGCTTGGTGACGAAGGGCATCGGTCCGTATAATAAGGTTGTGGACGGACGGATTGAGTCAAATCCGGAGTTCGAAGACTGGGAAGATGAGCAGGAGCCCCAGGGTGAGGACAACGGTGCCGAGGAGGAGGATGGCGACGTCTGACCAGTTTCTTTTAGATAGTGGCTTGCGTGCCAATGTTTTGTGGCCTGCTTGCCAATGTTTTGTGGCCTGCGTGCCAAAGTAGTTAGTTGGGCGACGCCCGGATAATTTTTTGTAATATTTGGATATCTCCGGCCAGTTTGGTCGGTATTTAATACTATTCTGCGTTTTATGCTCCAATGTTTACTTGTGCTTATCTGATTTTATCGTCGAATATTTATGTTTGTGCTCGGCCGAGGTTTATAGCCCGGGCGTGTAGGGAACGGTCCGGGTGCGCAGAGCAGGTATGCGCTGTAAGCGAGCTCGAGGCCGCAGTCGGGGCCAGGTGCTCGCGGCGTGAACGATCCCATCGCGAGCTGGGGTTCTGCCGTGCAAGTACTTCCGCGAAGGGTCTGTGTGTAAGGCCCGCCGCGTAGTCGGTTTTGCCTCCTGATAGGGGTTATCCGACCGAAGCTGTCGTGGAACATACGCGCTTGTACCATGGCGTGAGTCCTTGCCTAGCCTTTATTCGTGTTCGCCACGAGCGGCCGGGTAGTGTTAGGTTGCTTCTACCTGTAATAGCGTCTGAGTTTTTCAGCGTTCCAAGGTCGAGCAAGTTTTTCACCGAGAAGGTTTTCGAGGTAATATGCACCGTTTTCGGTTTTGTCGTAAACTCGGTACGGACCTTCCCAGTTCGGGGCTAGTTTGCCTTCGCGCGAATCTTTCATGTTTCTGCGGAGAACTAAGTCTCCGATTTCGAATCCGCGTTTGATGACTTTAGTGCTATGGCGTAAGGCTATCTGTTGTTTCAGTTTCGCTTCTCGGAGGGAAGATCCTGTTCGGATTTCCTCGACCATGTCGAGCTCTTCACTCATAGCTTCGTCATTGAGTTCCTCCTCGAGAGGTGACTCCGTCCGACGAGATGGTTCTCGGATCTCCACGGGAATCACGGCTTCGGTGCCATAGGTTAACTTGAACGGTGTTTCGCCTGTGGTCGAATGTGGGGTCGTCCTATACGCCCAGAGGACGCTGTGTAGCTCTTCGACCCAAGCCTTTTTCGCCTCCCCCAACCTTCTCTTTAGTCCACGGAGAATGACCCGGTTGGCGGCTTCAGCTTGTCCGTTCGTTTGAGGATGTTCGACTGAAGTGAAGTGTTGTTTCGTCCCGAGTTTGGTTACGAACTCCTGGAATTTTTTGTCCGTGAACTGGGTGCCGTTATCGGTTATGATCGCCTGTGGCACCCCGAACCGAGCGAGTATGTTCCGCTTATAAAAGCGGAGTACGTTTTGGGACGTGATTTTGGCGAGCGCTTCAGCTTCTATCCATTTCGTGAAGTAATCCACAGCGGCCACTAGGTATTTATTTTGGTAAGACCCGACCGGGAAAGGTCCGAGAAGGTCCATTCCCCATGTGGAGAAAGGCCAAGGCGAGGAGAGAGATTTGGCTCGTTCGGGGGCGCCAGGTGCATGTCGGCGTGTCGCTGACATTTATCGCATTTCTGGACGTATTCTTTGGCATCTTGCTGCATGGTCGGCCAATAGTAGCCGGCTCTGAGGGCTTTCCTCGCCAGTGATCGTCCACCGAGGTGTTGGCCGTTGATTCCTTCGTGAAGCTCTTGGAGTACCTCAAGTGCTTGCGAAGCGTCGATGCATTTAAGGAGAGGGATGGAGAAGCCTCGTCGGTATAGTTTGTTTTCGATGATAGTATACGAACAGGCTCGTCTTTTGATCGCTGAAGCTTCCTTCGCCTCAGCGGGAAGTTCGTCTTTCGTGAGGAAGTTATATACTGGGGTCATCCAGCAATGGTCGTCCCCAATAGCGAATATTTGTAGAGCCCGCGCGTTTTCGCCTATGCTTGGCCTGGGTAGGATTTCCTGGATGACCGACTTGTTTCCTCCTTTCTTTCTTGTGCTCGCAAGTTTGGATAATATGTCGGCGCGCGAGTTGTGTTCTCTGGGGATATGCTCGACTTCTGCTTTGATGAATTTTTTCATCTTATCCTTGACGAGCGTGAGGTACTCGGCGAGTACGTCGTTTTTGGCTTGGTAATCGCCGCTGATGTGGGATGCGACGAGTTGGGAGTCTGTATAGATCTTGACCTCTCGTGCGCCCACATCCTCGGCAAGTCTCAGGCCTGCGAGGAGGGCTTCGTACTCGGCCAGGTTGTTCGACGTGTTGAAAGATAGGACTAAAGATACTTCGATGATGAGTCCTTCGTCGTTTTCTAAGATAATTCCTGCCCCGCTTCCCGAATTGCTTGAGGCGCCATCTACGTAAATGGTCCATTTGTTCCTGGTCGGGTCCGGGGAGTCGGCTATCGAGGTCATCTCTGCTACGAAGTCTGCTAAGGCCTGAGCTTTTAATGCCTTCCTGCTTTCGTACTGTATGTCGAACTCCGATAGCTCGAGGGACCATCTCAACATTCTGCCGGCCATATCTGGTCGGCTGAGGAGCTGCTTGATGGGTTGATCCGTTCGGACGAAGATGGTGTGGGCGAGGAAATAGTACCGCAGCCTTCTGGCCGCTATCACTAGGGCCATGGCGACTTTCTCGATCTGTTGGTATCGCACCTCGGGCCCTTGCAGGGTTTTGCTGGTGAAATATACGGGTTTTTGACCGTTTTCGGTTTCTCGGATCAAAGCCGCGCTGACTGCTTCGTTTGAGACGGCTAAGTATAGGTATAGAGGCTCGTTGTTATCGGGTCGAGAAAGGACTGGCGGTTTGGAGAGCACTTGTTTGAGGTGTGAAAGTGCTCGCTCGCATTCTTCGGACCATTCAAAGGTCGCTTCTTTTCGTAGCAGTTTAAAGAAAGGGAGTGCGTGTTGGGCGGATTTCGCGACGAAACGCGATAGTGCGGTGAGCATCCCGTTCAAGACTTGGATGGATTTTTTATTGTTAGGAGTGGGGAGTTCAGAAAATGCTCGGCATTTATCCGGGTTGGCTTCTATTCCCCGTTCGGTCAAATAGAAACCGAGGAATTTGCCTGCTCGGACGCCGAAGGTGCACTTCTCCGGGTTGAAGCGCATCTTGCAGGATCTGGCCCGCTCAAACACCCGCTTGAGATGGGAGGTGTGGTCGGTGTCTTCTCGAGATTTGACGATCATGTCGTCCATATATACCTCGAGGGTGTCGCCGATCTCTCCTCGGAACACTTTGTTCATCATCCGTTGATACATGGACCCAGCGTTTTTGAGGCCGAAGGGCATTACGTTGTAGTAATAGTTGCCCGACTCTGTCATAAACGCCGTGCACTGCTTGTCGCTCCTCGCCATGGGGATCTGGTTGTAACCTGAATAAGCATCCATAAAAGACAATAGTTTATAGCCGGCCGAGTTGTCGACCAGTCTATCAATGTTAGGTAAAGGATAGGCGTCTTTTGGACATGCCCGGTTAACATCGGTATAATCAACACACATTCTCCATTTTCCATTAGATTTCTTAACAAGTACAACGTTTGAGAGCCAAGTTGAATATTTGGCCTCGGAAATAAAATTTGCCTCTAGGAGGTCTTTTACAGCTTTCTCGGCAACCTCCGCTTTCTCGAGAGACTGCCGACGCCTACGTTGAACTACGGCCTTTGCGGCTGGATCGATGGAGAGGTGGTGGCAGGCGACCTCGGGGTCGAGTCCGGGCATTTCTGCGGCGCTCCAGGCGAACAAGTCTGCATTGGCTCGAAGGCAGGCCATGAGCTGCTTCCTTGGTAGATCTGGGATGCCCTTGCCGATCTTTACCGCTTTGTCGGGGTTGTCGCCCAATGGGACCAGCTCGAAATCTCCGTTGGGGATAGGTCGGACGGGATGAGGTGCCTTTGATCGCGTTTCTTTCCCGATCTTCAGTTCTTCTTCTGTAAACCGTGCATCAAGGTCGACTGAGCTGACGTTGGTTGTCTGATGCTGGTCTTCTCGAGGATGTTTGTCTTCGGCTCTTGGCTTTTTGTTGGAGCTGGTCGGAGGGGCGATCAGTTCTAGTCCCTTGACGGAGGCGTCGAAGATTCTCCTGGCAGCTTCGATATCGGCGTTGATGGTGGCCACTCGTCCTGTCCTCGTGTAAAACTTCATCTTTAGGTGGACAGTGGAGGGTACGGCGGTTAGCTCGGCTAGGGTAGGGGGCCCGATAATGCAATTGTACAGGGTTTTGCAGTCGATCACTAAGAATCTGGTTTTGACTTGCCTGGAGGCTTCCCCTTCTCCGAAGGTGACAATCAGCTCGACGTAACCCCATGGTTTGGTGGTAGCTCCGTTGAAACCTTGGAGGTCCGAACCCACATAGGGAGTGAGGTGTGAGTCGTCCAGCTGGAGTGTCTGGAAGAGGTGGGAATACATGATGTCGACCGAGCTGCCTTCGTCGACCAGGACCCGTCGGACGTCGAAATTCGCCATTCTGGCTCGGACGAGCAGGGGAATTGTGGCGTTTGGAGCTCCGCCGGGCAGTTCTTTGAGGTAGAAAGTGATTGGTTCTGACTTTCCCCGGAACTTCCGCAGCGTAGGGCCGAGGTCCGCGTTGGCGCTGAGCAACTCATTGAACTTTCTCTTGACTGAACTGATGGTGAGGGAGCCTGGATCCCCGCCGTTGGAGACGACCATGGTGAATGGGAAATTTTCCCATTTGCTGAGTGCGGTACGGATCCCGACTGATGGCGTGAAATCCTCTGGGCGAGTGACGGACAGTGCTACTTGTAGGGGCCTGTTATCCTGCGAATTCCCTTCGTCAGAGTTTCTGATTTCGGTTGTCGTCGGGAGGCTGTGAAATGGCTCAAGAAGAGTTCCTTGAGGTCGGTCCAGGAATGGATGGAGTTGGGACGGAGGTTTCTGTACCAAGTCATTGCTCCCTTCCTGAGGGTGGTCGGGAAGATGCGGCACTTGATAGAACCCTTGACGACGTGGTAGTCCATGACCGCTTCGATGCTCCGAATATGGTCGTCGGGGTCAGTGGTTCCATCATATTGGTCCAACGCCGGGGGTTTTT